>NC_056523.1:114398069-114400309 GCF_019175285.1 Sceloporus undulatus | reverse complement strand
TTTAAGCAGCAAACTACAAATGTCCTAAATCAATAACAGTCCCATGTGTGTCCAGAGCTTCAGCAAGAAGGCAGTGACTTACCTACCTACCAATCTTGTCTATCTGGGTCAGTGTGGATTTATATTTTATTGTATTATATTATATGGGAAATACATATGTATTCATTTATTTTACTTATTTAACTTATATCCCACCTTTCTCCCCAAAGGGACCCAAGGCAGCTCACAAATAAAAATTCTAAAAAGACATTGCAATAAAACAATTAAAACATCAGCTAAAAACAATATGAAATTACAAACATTAAAACCACAATAAAATCACAATACTCATCCCATATAAAATCTATCCCATGACTACACATTAAAAGACTGCCTGAACAGAGCCATTTTTGCCTGTCAACGGAAGGCAAGCAAGGAGAGGTCCAGCCTTGTTTCTCATTGAATGCCATTTCAGAGGGCAGGATCACCTACCGAGAAGGCTCTCATGTCCTCATCAGACAAACCTGTGATGGTGGAGAGAATGAGAGAAAGCCTTCCCTGAAAGGTCTTAGGGCTGTAGCAAGTTTGTATGGGGAGGTACGGTCTCTCAAATAATCTGGACCTAAGCCATGTAGGGCTTTATAGATCATAACCAGCACTTTGAATTGTGCCTGAAAACGAACCGGTAGCCAGTGAAGCTGTTTCAGCAAGAGAGTTATGTGGTCTCTATAACTGGCCCCAGTCAGCATTCTGGGAACAGCATTTTGCACATGCTGAAGTTTCCAAATAGTTTCCAAAGGCAGCCCCACATAGAGTGCATTGCACTAGTCCAAATGGGATGTAATCAAGGCATGTGTCACTGTAGCCAGATCTGATGTCTCAAGGAATGGAAGCAGCTGGCACACATGTTTTAACTATGCAAATGCACTCCTGGTCACTACTGAAACCTGAAACATACAGAGGTTGAAGGGTCTTAAAATGAAATTTATTTTTCACATGATAAAAGGAAATTCAGGGGAGGTTAATTGTAAAACTAAACAGCAATAATTAATATCTTTTTAATTATATAACTGCATAGTTTTAATGTCAGGATATATTAACTGACTGATTTGCTGGAGCCAGGGACATGCTTTATTGGCCTTTACACATCTCACTTCCATTTATTTCATTACATTTTCATTGTTCTAACAGTGCTGGCAGGTACCTAATGCTCTGATGGGTAGGCACAGTGCCAGAATTAAAGATATCCAGATGAGGGCTCAAAGAACCAGTAGACAGAAAGATTAACAAAAGTATGTGTTAGATATATAATAACTCCCCTGCTTTAATGCTCACGATCAGATAAATGTCTGTTGTGTAAAACACTTTAAACAGTATAGAGTGTTGTTTTTACTATGTACAATTACAGTGTTGTGTGGAGGAGAGGAGAGGAACTTTGGCCACAAACACTTTCTAGCAGGTCACACTGTCTTTTTTCAGTTTTCCAATTCTGTATCCCAACTAATTCTCATTTTCCTTCTCCAAATCTATCCTTTACTGTTCTGAAGTAGGGTATAGTACCCCAAAATGGAAATGCTTCTGCCATGTTGTTGAGATCTTCAGTTTCCTTGTATCTCTTCCAAGCTTTTTGCTCTCTCTTTAGCTCTTATTGATTTTTTTATTATTATTAATTGGATTTATATCTCCTAGGAGAGGATCCTGGATAGGATGCTGTTTGGTTTTCTCCTCTCTTTTGAAGCTCATCAGTCTTCTCCACTTGTGTCTCTCTGTCCTCCTGCCAGTTAAAATCTCTCACGGTCAATATTATTGAAGTTCTCAAGTGGTTTGGTATTCCTCCATTAGGGGCATCTGTGCTAGATAAATGGGTTGGGAAAATGAGGCAGCACATTTTGATGGGTTAGTAGTGCATGCTAATTTATTCATTTGCAATTGTAGAGTGTTTCGGAGTCATGCTGGATTAGTTGTTGTTGTTTACTTACTCATTTTGATTGCAGAAGACTTGACTAGAATGAAGAATAGAGACTGTTAAGCTTTTTGGAGATTTGAATGGAAAAGCTTGTTTATCGACCTATTAAAAGTGATGAGCCACTATAACTGTAAGGAACCTTCATGTAACTGTGCCACAGAATATTGTACTAAATGGTAACAGACAACAATGGAGAGGGATATTGTTTTCAAGTTACACTTGTGAATTTCTTGGATATACCTGGTTAATTCCTGTAGCGTAGTTGAGCAGATGAAACCATGATTTGGACAGTCCT
>NC_056523.1:114382114-114398059 GCF_019175285.1 Sceloporus undulatus | reverse complement strand
TTCTTCTTCTTCTTCTTCTTCTTCTTCTTCTTCTTCTTCTTCTTCTTCTTCTCATTTGTAAAGAAATGCTCTTTCTGCCCTAAAGCAAGTTGGGGGTTATAAAAATGCCCCTGGGCATTTAAAAAGACTTTTGATAGTGCTAAATTTGCCATTGGTGGACAGAATTTGGGGTGAAGATTCAGTGAGAAGTGTATCGGTAATCTCCTTTGAAATGTAGTTGGACTCATTTGTGCTGACTGGAGATGAGAAAATTTGCTGTGCTCTGTCTTAAAGGCCCTGCGTGAGCCATTTGAATGAAATGGGAGAGACCATTAGTTTAGTTTTTTTTTTTAAACAGAAATGCTTTCTATAAAATAGTGCTTTCAAAAATGTACAAAATCTGTCTGGGATCAAAGCAAGCAAACAAACAAAAACTCTACATACTCCCACCATTTTGCAGTAAGGAGGAAATATTTTGCACTGTCCTGTTTACTGTGTAAGGATAAATGGGTCAGGACTCACACTCTGAATTCACAGTTAGTGTCTCCAGTATATCAGTATCTCTCAGCCTTTGGTGTTTTGGCCTCAAGCTCTCATAATCCATTTTTAATTAACCATGCTGACTGGGCCTTTTGATAGTTGAAGTTCAAAACATCTGGAGCACTAAAGATGGAGAACCATTGAAATATATCATTTGGTGGCCAGTAGCATGAAGGCACGCATCTCCACATTTGGTGCTGTTTCTTTGGATTTGGGAACAATAAGCATGCACATGGATGGACAGCTTAACACATTTATTAAATAACAGGCACTTTTTAAGCTGAAGACAGACAAGTCTAAGGATCTTATTGCATGAACTTTAAAACTGGCTCAAGTGTCCTGGGCTGTAGCCGGGATGTGGGATGGAAGCAGGGATTATCACATGCTAAATCACTGACTAATTGCCATCTGCCATCAGCCCAGCTCCAAGCTGGTTCCTAGCGGCACTCCACCAGCACTTCCGAAGTCAGAAACTTTCCCGGTTCTAAAAAGTGCTGAAGGAGCATAGCTGGGACCTGGGCTGAGATTTGGTGGCGATTTAGGATGCAATAATCCCCACCTCCATCCGCATTCCAGATGCAGCCTGGGACGTTTGCTGCGGTTAAAAGTTCATGCAATATGCTCCTAAACCAAGCCCTATATTTAAAGCACATCTCATATAGCAATTCATGTCTCCATTTTTGTTGCTGGGGGTGCCATCAAACACCAGTGAAGACACTCCGAGGCCAATGGGTGTGCTGCACCAAACCAGTGTTTCTAGGGCAATGTCACACTGTTTTTTATGTGGCAGAGCTCCCTGGTCTACAAGAAACATCTCCACATTCAAACAGTCCCCCATGTTCTCTGCTGAGCACATGCCTCTACATACATCTATGCCAGTGATCTGACTCCCAGTTTTTATCAGTGATTTACAATGTCTGGTCTTTGGTCACTATAAAAAGCAACTAATCCCTACTTCTAATGTCACAGCATGATGCAGTGCTAAACACAAGCAGAAGTCAAAGTTACACAGAGGTAACATTAGTTAAATATTAAGATCTCTGGGAGAAACAGGCCAAAAAGGTGAACATAATAGAACATTTAACACTTTCATTGTTGTTAACTGCCCTCAAGTTGGCCCTGAGACATTGTGACCCTGTGAATGAAACAACCTCCCTGTCTTCCATTGCTTTGCTTAGGTCCTGCAAATTCACACCTGTGACCTCTCTGATTGAGTCTATCCATCTGGTGTGCAGTCTTCCTCTCTTTCTGCTGTCTTCTACCTTCTCTAGCATTATAGTCTTTTTAGTGAGTCGTGCCTTCTCATGATGTGACCAAGTATAACAGCCCCAGTTTCATCATCTCTTCAGTTTTTTATGACTCTTTTCCCCACCCCCCCTGCCCCCTTGCCAAAAAAAAACTAACTCTGTATAATCCCAAAGGTCTTATTAAGGTGTACATTCTTTGTATATATTGAGTCAGAGACAAAAATCTGAGGAAGAATCAATAAACAACTAAAGTATATTTTATATCCAGTATTGGATTTGTATTTTATAGAGCCAAAAGCAGTGTTGTGTGCTCTTAACCAAAACCACATTAAACCTCAACCCAATGCAATGGGGATGTCTCGATTGATTTTGGAAGGCAATGTGCTGAATCAAATGGTATCAATCTAAGAAGGCTTAAACTTGCTGACTGCATGTCATTTGTTGATAGAACTAGATGCTAGTCTGTATTGACTGTAGAGGCCAAGCAGTTGTGGGATTGTTGAAAGTTACACTGTAATTTGCATAAGGCTGAGATGAAGAATATGCATTGATGCGGTGGGTGAATATGTTTGCATTCACCATTACCTATATCAATCCCCAGCCTTCTTTCTCCACCATTTAACTTTGTCCTGAATGGGGATATAAATCTTTATATATTTATCACAAGCAAGTATGAATAATTCCACCTTTTTTTCTGCATTTTTCAAAGACTATTCATGTTCAACATTTATTCTGCGTAAAAACAGTGGGGGGTTTGTGTGTGGAGAAAATTCCAATTTTTATGCAAATAAATTTTGTGTTCTGTCCATAAAATGCTGCTCTCACTGCATGGAATTATCTTTCCTTTTCAGAAATATTGGCTAGCATCTTGTTAGCCACTTAATATCTTATAAAGTAGACTTAGAACATCATAGTGGCTTTGTATTCTCCTCTGCAATTGTGGCAGTTTTGCCATGCTCATAAATGACTCTAAAACCCATCTTAAAACATAGTCGGATATCATGAGTGATAAGTGATGAAGTTCTGTGCTGTTGGTGAGCAGGGTGATGCAAAATGATACAACTAGGTCCCTCCTACAAGTGAGAGACACTGCAGTAAGTAGCTGTGACAGGACCCTGAAGGGGGCCCTGCTCCTGCTTCTCACAGCATTGCTCAATGTTGGGAGGGGACCGGTCATATCATCCTGCAGTGCCCTGCTTGCCAGCAGCACAGATCTCTGTAGCTCAGGATGGTGAGTTCCAGGAGTTAGTACTGGAGATCAATGATAGAGAGATGACACTATGGCTACATGTTTGATGCTGGACCTTTGTCATTATTTTCTGTGCAGAAAATGCCATTTTTGTGAGCCAAAAGTGTGCATTTTTGTGCCAAATAAGGTCTTAAGTATGAATAATTTTATCCATGTAGTTATCTATTTGTCAGGGTTTTCTGACACACGTGAAATCCATATTTTCACTACTTTTTAAATGTTCTTTCCATCTCTGTCTTGTTCAGAGAGATCCATGATCTTGTTGTGAGCAGGGTAAGTCTGTAGCCTGCCTGTGCTGACAGTCAACATTGCAACAGAGAAATGACTGGCACATATTAAAATAATATATAAGACCAATACATAATAAAGCAATCAGTCCATAGTTTAAAATTCATAAATTAAAATTCATAATTTAAAAATTATATAGATAGATCTTCTGGCAAAAATTGGTCTTTAATGCAGTCTTAATGGCTTCTAGAGACTTCTGTGCTCCACTCTGGAGAGCCTGCCTAGCCAGCTGAAGCACATCTGAATGCCATGGGGCAGCCACTGAATGGTTCATTTGCTCCTTGCATGCCACGATCTGAGGTCAGCATCTCCTCCTGTGTAATTGGGATGGTATAGTGTGCTTTTGTCATAAACATTAACCATCTCTCATCAGAAATATGACATCCAGTTTCCACCTGGCAGAAACAGTGCTTTTTTACTATAAACAGAAGGGCTAATAGATTCATCCCTTTTGTGGGATGTACCCTGTAGAAATGAAATTCACATCCGTTAGTATTTGCCTTTGTGAGTTTCCTTTTTTTCTGTAGGCTTACTGTTTGTGAAACAGTGAGTGTTTTTAGACTTTGCTGCTAAATTCGTTTGTGTTATTTTTGTGCACATTTATTGCATTTTATTGTCTATTGCCTTGGCAAAGTCACTGGAGAGTTTGTTGGTTCTTTAAAAACAAGCACATTGCTACAGTGATATAGACACTATATCCTGGTCTGTGGTTTAATGATCTGTTCAGTGATTGCCAATTCGGTTTCATCCCATGGACCCTGACACCAGAGAATCAATTTGTAGGACAGAATGACTTTATAACTATCAGCTAATTACATTGCAGGCCACTGATGATAGTATAAGCCTTTAGGAAAGGTTTTCTGATAAACAGAGAACATTTTTTTATGTGAGAGGTGTTATATTTCAGCTACATCAAGGATTTCTTGTATATATGTACATAAAAAAACCTTTGGGGATGGCTGTGGAAGGATTCTCAGTATGTCCATTTATTTGGGATGGTGGGTGAGCTGGGAGCAATATGGAGAAGGTATCCACTTTGGCTTGTCAGTCAGTTGAAGCTGTGCAGGTGCTAAATAAATGTTTAGGTACAAATAATCACAGAGCTGCCCTGGGAGAGGTCCCTTTTGCCACAGTCTATCCAACTGCCAATCAATCAATCAATCAATCCATTTTATTTACGGTCTTTGACCAAAGCATCTCAAAAATAGATTAATATTAACCAGTAAAAGCAAACTAACAAATATACCAGTACATCTACATAAAATCAGTTAAAATACAAATGTGCATATAGACAGGTAGCACCTCACACCAGGATGGAGGGACCTATCTTCTAGTAACTTTTAACAGTAATTCTGGTCCTTAGTGATTTGTCTGCATGTAGCAATGACAGCTGCACAGAACTGAGCCATGTTCTCAGTTATTTGCGAGTCTACATCTTCAAGCAGTAATGTCAAGTAGTAATCAGCTGTTTGTCCTGGAAATTTTTGTAAACTTGGGTAAATTAAAGAGGAGCGCACATCTAGATAGAATGGGCAGTGCAATATGATGTGAAGAAGTGATCGCACTGAAGTATCAGAACATAAGCATGTCCAATTCTCATAAGGGAGCTTCTTATATTTTCCTTCCAGAACTGCAGAGGGAAGGATGTTAAAACGGGCTGCAGTGAAGGCTGCCCTAAGTTTGGGTGCTCTTAGCTTGGCCAAATAGGTTGCCTAGCAAAAGTCACTTCCAATCTTCCTAAAACTGGGATATTCCTAATTTTACCCCTGTGGCTCTGTAATTCTATAGCCCACATACGCTGTCTAAAGGCTGATTTTGCCCTTTCATAGCCCGTTTGCATCAGGGTTATCTGAGAAAATCTACATATACTGAAGATGCTGTTTATCAACAGCCAGTCTATCTACTCTCCTAGCCCTTTGTGTAAGTATGCTAGCAGAACCTTTAGATTTGCCAGCATCAAATTAAATCTCAACAAATAACATGGGGAGGAAGGGACCTGCTTGAGTTCAGTGTGACATAGAGGGTACCTCTATAGTTAGTCTACTATTTTGATGAATAAGGGGATTCCAACCCCCCCCCCCCCCCGGATCAAAGGAAGTGTGGGGAAATTTCTCCCATCGGCATCTACACTCAAAGATCCTGTGCAGGGTCCCAAGTGTATAGGTTTTATTGTGATTCTTTTGGAATAAAAGTCTTTCACAGTTCTTCTAGATAACTTGTAGTAATACTTATCTAATCCTATTCTTGACCTGTTAAGATGAAGTAACCTCTACACATTTCAGTGTCAAGGTGTTTTTATTTATGATGATTCAGCTACAGTTGAGAAATCCATGCTCTGTGTTGATGCTGTTGTGGTGTGCTATACTTTTAAAATGTGTTTTGGTTGCTGTCTCAGCTTGTCTTTGAGATTCAACCTGCTGTGTAATGTTTTTCATCTTTTCCCTTCATCAATTTTGCATACAAGCTTTGGCTGCAAGACTGTGATCTAAGTTAGTAAAGCATTTAAAGGAATGTAAATCTGTCATCATTTACTGTTCAGGATACTTCTTGTTCAGCTCTTAGAAATCAACAGCAATAAACAATCAAGTAGTTGTTTGTTTTGTTTATATGGCAGTATTCTGCATTTCCATTAGTTGGATGTACTTGTAGTACAGAAACACTTGAGAAAAAGAAAGTAATATTTGCTTTTTACTTTTTTCGTGTTCTAATTCTTTCCTTTTAACATTTGTAGAAACCACTGAGCATACACTTGTTTTCATTTTGATTTCCCACTGATTCCTTGTCATTCGTGTATCAGTTTATCTGTTTCTCACAATTTCTGAACAAAATGAAGCTTAGTTGTCTATATTTCTACCTATTCAGTGCATAAATGATTGCATTAGACAATATTCTCTACATTTTCAACATGAGTATTACCCCCTCCCCCTTTTATTTATTTCTCTCTCTGTGGAAGATCACACCTAATGCTTTCCTTTTGTGGGATGGAACCTATAGAGAAATTGTGCTTCCTCTCCCCCTTATGTAAGTTTCTGTAGCAATTACTTCAACTTGCATCTTAGTATATAGATTGGAAACATTTGGTGCAATTTACATCATGACTTGATTGGAGTCACTAATTAGTATGTTGGTTGGTTATGCATATGTGGTCTGTTGTGTGTTAGTAAGGATGAGATTAACCTGGTTATTATTTTAGTCTACACATGTACCACATTCTCACTTCTGAATCTGAATACAAGTTAAATATAGTCATACACGAATACTCCCACTTCTCCAAATCTCACAGATATAATGGCTTATCTGAAAAAAAGTACACCGAAAAATGCACAGATTTGAGAAATGTCAATGAAATGATCATGCAGACCTGAAAAAACAAATTTGTAAACTAATGCAAAAGTGGAACATGATAAATGTAGAGCATTAAGAAATGAGAAACTGAGCTTGACAGATTAGTCTAAACACATATATCACTTGAGACATCAAACGTGATGGCTGGGAGTTTTCACTTGAAAGCTCTTCTGCTGGTACAAGGCTTTTTTTTTTATTAAAAAAATCCTCATTAGGCCACTTTTTGCAAATATAGCAAGATGCTCAAATCCTTCCAGGCAGCAAATCTGTTATGTTCTGCCTCTTTAAAAGGCAAGCCCAGAAGCCTTAGCACAAGTAGGCCATATGAGCAGGTGAGAAGAAATAGCTTTACTTTTGCTGCAGAAATTTATGTGATTGATTCTACTTTGATAACCTTTTCATGGCCTAAGCCCTATTCGGGCATTACTTACCCAGCTGGCTTCCACATGTGGGGAAAGGAGTGCGTACTTCCCTACAAGATCTTCACCTTCATTTCCCTCACAAGTCCAAAGAGCAAAAGTGTGGAGGCTTTCCATGCCACTCTGAACCCTGATTCCAGTGTTCCTGGTTCCATGGAGAACATCCATAAAAGAAGAACCTTGTGTCATTTTCTTCATGAAGAAAGAAATGTATGACTGAGGGGGCAGTGCTAGGTGTTCCCCTCCTCGCATGTTGAATCCAACTGGGCCAGTAACACCTGAATAGGGCTCTAGATGGAATAGTAATCAGGGTCAAGTCTTGTGTTTGTTCTGTTTCCTCCATACAGAGTTGTTTTGTTCTTGATTTTCCCGCTCAGTCATATAAATGATAAATCTCTGAACTTTTGAAAGATGTCTCCTGTGTTTCCATGTATTCAATAAAGTCTGTGCTTGAATGTGGATATTATAGTCCTGCTCTTATCCATTGACCTTTTAGGAGTAGCAAGAGAAGCCCTCTGCAGATATTCAACCTGTTCATGTGAGGACGAAGTGGGAAGGGGAGTAAAACATCCAAGTGTGTTCAGTTTCCACCTTTTTATGTTCAGAAGGCATTCAGAGACCTTCTTCATCTGATTGAGAGGCTTGTGTTTTGGTTCACAGAACCATCCCTTTGGATTTCTCTATTCAGTGTGAAAAAATCAAGGACTGGGAGAACAGGGAGATGGGATGGGATGCTTCTAGGCATACCACAAGTATGTGAGCAATCTGAACACCTGATTATGTTTAGAGTCTTTTGGGGTGGGCAGGTATCACCTTTCCTTTTATTCAGAGTGAATAAAATGCTGACTGTTCTCAGGCAAATCAGCAGAGTTGAGGTTTGGTTGTTGCTTGCCAGGATTATGTGTTTCCTGACTTGCCTACTTGCCTTCTTTTATTAGATCAGAGACAGTGATGTTAGGGAAAGCCTTTGACCAAGTGAAGAGGGAGATAGTGTGGGTCATGCCCGCGCTCTCCGGTCCTCTGGGAGGAACTTACTGCAGCCTCTAAAATCTAGGCTTGCGGCAACCTCCCAGAGGGCATTCTCTGCTATCGCCCCCAAACTCTGGAACGACCTGCCGGATGAGATCCGTCAGATAACATCATTAGACAGCTTTAAAAAAGCGGTCAAGACGGATCTCTTCCGGCAGGCCTTTCCAGATTAACCATCCCGGCCCAGGTTCCCAGGTTCCCTGATTCCCTCATTCCTCCCGTGGCCCCATCTTAGAGATGGTTGAGGATCAACAGAGGGATATCAGGGTTTTTAGTTTTAATTGCTGTTTTTATCCTTGATATTGTATTTTTAATATGTTATACTATTTAATACTGTCTTAAGGGGGGGAGGGATAAAGTGTTTTTAATTGTCATATTTTATATTTTACTGTTGTTAACCGCCCGGATTGGTTTGCCAGAGGGCGGTATACAAATAATAATAATAATAATAATAATAATAATAATAATAATAATAATTATTATTATTATTATTATTATTATTATTATTATTATGCCCTCCAGCAGTTTCATACTAAATGCAATTCCTTGTCCTGTGCAGACAAATGGTCTATATTGCCAGCTGCTGCTGCTAAGTCCCAGAATGCTTTCTGAGCACTCATTGAGCAGGTACTAGCAAAGTAGGCTGGGGCAGAGTGGGTAGGAAGTGGTAGTGTAGGTGTTGACGGTTACTTCTGTCTTTGCCATGCAGTCTATCCTGGGGCATCTCAATTAGACCTGCTGTTCCATCATTAGGACTGAATTAAGTCAGAGCATTCATTTTTTATGCATGGAATATTTATTTAGTTAGTTATTTGGTATTTATATCCCGCCCTTCAGCCCTAATGGCTCTCAGGGCAGCTTACAATTATTATTTTTAATCAGACAGTTCCCTGCCCTCAGGTTTACAATCTAAAAGACACGAAAAAAAAAGAGAAGGGAATGGTGGAGGGAAAGGGGATGAGGCCCAGTGGTTCTTCTCTCCCACTGAGGCCTGGACCAAGGCAGAGGTATTGGAGGGAGGTCTCTTCCTTCTTCCAGGCTAGTCCTGATGGAGCTGGACCTGCCTGGTGAATTCCCTCTCTGGCCGGCAGATGGCAGTTATGGAGGTCGGAGTCTCCTTCCTTCAGGCTGGCCCTGATGGAGCTGGACCTGCCTGGTGAATTCCCTCTCAGGCCGGCGGATGGCAGTTATGGAGGGCAGAGTCTCCTTCCTTCAGGCTGGCCCTGATGGAGCTGGACCTGCCTGGTGAACTCCCTCTCAGGCTGGCGGATGGCAGTTATGGAGGGCGGAGTCTCCTTCCTTCAGTCTGGCCCTGATGCAGCTGGACCTGCCTGGTGAATTCCCTCTCAGGCCGGCAGATGGCAGTTATGGAGGGTGGAGTCTCCTTCCTTCAGGCTGGCCCTGATGAAGCTGGACCTGCCTGGTGAATTCCCTCTCTGGCCGGCAGATGGCAGTTATGGAGGGCGGAGTCTCCTTCCTTTAGGCTGGCCCTGATGGAGCTGGACCTGCCTGGTGAATTCCCTCTCAGGCTGGCGGATGGCAGTTATGGAGGGCGGAGTCTCCTTCCTTCAGGCTGACCCTGATGGAGCTGGACCTGCCTGGTGAATTCCTTCTCAGGCCGGCGGATGGCAGTTATGGAGGGCAGAGCCTTCCAGGCTAGTCCGATGGAGCTGGAACTGCCTGGTGGGATCCCTCTGCAGGCCGGCAGATGGCAGTTATGGAGGGCGGCGTCTCCTTCCTTCAGGCTAGTCCTGATGGAGCTGGACCTGCCTGGTGAATCCCTCTCAGGCCAGCGGATGGCAGTTATGGAGCGGCAGAGCTCCTTCCTTCAGGCTGCCCTGATGGAGCTGGACTGCCTGGTGAATTCCCTCTCAGGCCAGCAGATGGCACGTTATGGATGCGGAGTCTCCTTCCTTCAGGCTGCCTGATGGAGCTGGACCTGCCTGGTCAATTCCCTCCAGGCCGGCAGATGGCAGTATGGAGGGCAGCGTCTCCTTCCCTCAGGCTGGCCCTGATGGAGTGGACCTGCCTGGTGAATTCCCTCTCAGGCCGGCAAGATGGCAGTTTGGAGGCCTCCTTCCTTCAGGCTAGTCCTGATGGAGCTGGACCTGCCTGGTGAATTCCCTCTCAGGCTGGTGGATGGCAGTTATGGAGGGCGGAGTCCCCTTCCTTCAGGCTGGCCCTGATGGAGCTGGTCCTGCCTGGTTAACTCCCCCTCCGGCCAGCAGATGGCAGTTATGGACGGCAGTCTCCTTCCTTCAGGCTGGCCCTGGAATAGGCAGGGTCATCATCTTGTCTTTTGCCTCAAGCTGTAAAATGTCCTGAGCCAGCTCTAACATGGGTGCCTAACTTGCTTATCTTCTCCTGGAAAAAGATACCACCCTTTACTATTACACCCCTCCCCCCAAAAAACTAAGAAATTTCTACATACTATTTTTCCTTCCTCATGACAAAGTAGAATGATTCTGTCACATAACCCACGTAAAGTTTTTTTAAAAAAAATATCCTCCTGAGGAAATTGAATTTATCTCCCCAAGCTGAGAGACATTTTGTTCTGTCCTCAGATGTTGGCATCTTCACCTTCCACTTTATGTTGTTTGAAGAGCTGTTTGCTACATTTTTATCTTCCCAGTGAGTGAAGGCAAGGTGATTTTGAAAATAAACTAAATCCACAGGAGGCAGATTAAGAGGAAATAAATGTGTACTTTGACTTTTGTGAATGCTGCACAATTATGAGGCTGTCTCTCTTCCTCCTATGCTGGAAGAAGTAATTAAAAGATATATCTGCTTTAACATTTGGTTTGGTGGGCTGAAAAGTACTAACTCCAGAAAACAGAGATGGCATATATCCAGCTGTTAGTGTAATATGCATGTTGGCTAAAATGGTTTGGATACTTGTAAGCATAATTAATAATGGGTCTCTGTGGATGATTAAAGAAGGAAACCATATCCATCATTTCTACGGTATCTTTTCTGGGGAACTTGTGTAGTCATGATTTGCTGGTTCTCTTCACATTAAAAAAAAAGTGCTGCCACTTGAGGATGAACATTATGCATTTGATGACTATCTACAAACAGCATCCAGTAAACCCAAGCTAGATCCCATAGTGGAAGATTTCCCCCCATTTTTTTTCCATATTCATATGTAAAGGTAGGGAGGGATTTGGTTTTTTTAGTATTTATATCAAAGAGGCAAAAAAAAAAAAAATGCTAAAACACCCCCTTGTGAGGCGAAATTGTACATTCTGTTTATCTTCTCCCAGTTTACTTTCAATACAACCAAAAATGCCAGCTTTTTAAATATCAGTGGCTGTTCTTGGACTGTGGAACTCCTTTTCATGGGAAGCTAGGCTGGCTCCATCTTGGTTGTCCTTCTGCTGGCAGGCAAAGATCTTTTCATTCTGGCAGCCTTTTCTGTAGCTGCTGAGTAAGGGGACTTTAGTGTGTTTATTTCACTTTTTTTTCCACCAAGGTGGTTTTACATTTCTCTCTCTTAAATTTTGTGTTGGTATTACCATTTGAGTTTTAATATTACAACTGTTGTGTTGATAGGTATATCTTTTTTTTTTTAAGAATCATGCTGTGAATTGTCTTGAGACTCTCAGGTGCGTTACACACCACCATGGAAAAAGGGTGTCTCTTCCAGACGCCCCTTACACTATTACGGACAGAGTCCGTAAGAAATGGCGGTGGCCGTTCCACACGGCCGCCGCCATTTTGACGTAGCAGACGCTCTGCGTCTGCACGTCGCGGCCTCAAAGTGACACCGCAAGTGTGCGCTTTGGCACTTGTGGCGTCTCTTTTGGGTTTCCGGAAGGAGCGCGATTTTCGCGCTCCTTCTTTGCAGCGCAGAGGAGTCACGCGGTGTGGCTGCTGTGACTCCTCCGGGCTGCAACTGGTAGCAGCCTGAGACCGCCCCTTTTGGGCGGTTTGTAACGGGCCTGTTTTGGAAAAGGCAGGATGTAAATAAAATACATACATACATGTGCATACATAACATAACTTAACACATGCAATATATAGCATATGTATCCTACTTTTCATAAATTGGCAGGGTTCAGGTGCTAAAGCCTTTGTGTGATGAATCTTGTCTGAGAGAAAAGTGAGGACGCAGTGGCTAGAGACTGCCAAGCCTTAATATCATCAACAGTACTGCTCTTTTCCTACTGCCTTCTACCTTATCGGGCATTACTGTCTTTTCTGGAGAGAGATATCTTCTTGTCATATGTCCAAAGAACAACAATCTCTGTTCAATCAACTTGGCTTCTAGGAAGAGTTCCGGCTTGATTTCTTTGGTGTTTTAGTATTTGTAGAACTTTCCTCCAGCACCACATTTCAGTGAACTTGATTTTCTTCCTATCAGCTTTCTTTACTGTCCAGCTTTCAGAACCAGTGATATATCTTGATACTTCAGATTGTATCTAGTTCCTTCATGGCTACCTTTCCAAGTCCTTTTCTTCTTCTGATTTCTTGACCAAAGTCTCCATTCTGATCAATGACTGAGCCAAAGTATGGAAAATCTTAAACTATCTCAGTG
Organism: Sceloporus undulatus; assembly: GCF_019175285.1. Lineage (NCBI taxonomy): Eukaryota > Metazoa > Chordata > Lepidosauria > Squamata > Phrynosomatidae > Sceloporus > Sceloporus undulatus. The sequence continues at coordinate 114,385,426 of NC_056523.1, read as the reverse complement.
TCATTAACATCTACTTTAAATTTATATAAATCATCAGTGGCCATTCTATTATTATTGTTCTTGTTGTTGTTCTTACCTTGGAATTTTATTCCTTGACTTTCTTCAGTAATCATTGCATGTTTTGGCTATTTTCTACTAGTAATATGGTGTCATCTGTATATCTTAAATATTTCTTCCTCCAATTGGTGGGTCTCCAATAGTGTTTGACATAAATCATAAATGGAAGAAGTAGAGCTTGGAAAAATTACTTGTTGGATTACCATTCCCTCAGTCCTCCAGCTAGCATGGGGTCCATATTTGCTGTGGGATTCTAAAAATTCAAAATAAATTTCCCCCATCACTGAGAAAAGCATGAATGCCAAGGGAATTGGCATTGTCTCTGTCAGCCGTTTCCCCCCTCTCATAAATACCCCTCAAGCTACTTTTTTACATGTATGTTTTTCCTACATGGGGGAAAAAGCAGCTGGGGACTGTGTGACTGTAACCACCAGCAGTTGATTTTTGTATTTCTTTCCAAATGGAGAAAAGTTTACACAGAATATGGATGAATATACAACTTGTTTTCATGAAACATCTCAATATAATTTATCACATGAAGGAGATTGGGAGTTTATCCCATGAATATCCTGGAAAAATTGCATAATTATGTGAAACGATTTCACATGACATCATACAAAACCCACAAGTAAAATGGTCACAAAGAAGTAGTAACGCACATCTTTTTACTTTCGGGATTTCAGTGACAGTGCATTTCCGATATCACTTTATTTGAGCAATTGCATGTCATAATCATTCGTGCAATTATAGTGTGCCCTTCCCTTACACAGGAGATCCATTCTGGACACACACACACCCCAGCATAAGGGGGGAAATGCATATGCTCAAGCCCCATTAGAAGTAATGATGCTCATGCGCACAGTGCGCCTCCTTACTTCTTCCTGGCATGTCGAGGCTTCTTCCAGCACAGGCCTCTGGCATATGCTGGAAGCCGCATTAGCCGCAGCCAAATATAACACAGCTGCACTGTACTTGCCATTTTCACTTTATTTGCAGGATGCTTTAAATGCACTTTAATGTCTCTTTATTGCTGAAGTTAGCCCCAGTGTGATAACTCTAATGCAAGCTACTTGGCTCAAAGTTATTTTTGGAAAATACTCACTGGAGATCTGAGAGGATCATGGTTCTTTTATTCTTCTGGCTGCAGACCTACAGCTGAAATTGATATCCAACCATGAAATAACGAGACCAGACACGTAAATTGGATGAATAAAGAACCATTTATTTGACCTATAATCTATTTAAAGCTAAGCACTTGAACTTCAACCTTAACTTCAAACTCTGAGCAAATTGATTAAAGTGAAAAGCCTGGTACGGGCCCAGCAGAAGCCAGGTGTCAGTCCTAGACTTCCTCTTCAGCCTTCCCTTTGGGCACAAACACCGAACCCCGAGGTAAATCCAATGATTCGGATTGCATCCTCAGTCCAGTCCTAGGAAGGTAAACATAAGGCACTCTCCCCCAAACCCCCACGAATTTGTAAGGTTAATAATAATAATAATAATACTGTTTATTTATAGCCCGCTTTTTCAAGGAGATCAAAGCGGATTACAACAGAGGTACTAAACAATGTACAATTTGCAACAGTATCTACATTATAAAATTTCAAACAAATACATCAAATTTTTTAAAAACAAGATAAAAATTACAAACATTAAAAACCACAACAATAACTAGCTTAAAAGTGCTAGTGTAACAGGGAGAGAGCAGATATCACAACGCCTAGGGGAAAGCCTGTTGGAAGTCACGTGCAGTCACAGTGTACTTCGTATCAGGAGCCCTCAACAATTGCTTCCCGGCTGATCTGAGAGCGCGGGGCTGATTATATGGGGAGAGGCGATCCTCCAAGTACCCTGGGCCCAAGCCATTTAGGGCTTTATAGGTAATAACCAACACCTTGTATTGGGCTCGGAAGCGAATGGGCAGCCAATGAAGATCTTGCAGAATAGGTGTTATGTGGCTAGTCTTGGGGCATCCAGTGACTAGCCTTGCTGCCATATTCTGCACTAATTGAAGCTTCCGGGTTTGGTACAAGGGTTGCCCCATGTAGAGCGTGTTACAGAAATCCAACCGAGAGGTCACCAGAGCATGTACCACCGTTTCAAGGTCTCCCTGGCCCAGGAAGGGTCGTAGCTGGCGTATCAGCCGAAGCTGATAACAGGTACTCCTGACTGTCACATCCACCTGAGATGTAAGGTGGAGTGACGAGTCCAGAAGCACCCCCAGACTGCGAACTGAGTCCTTCAGGGGAAGCGTGACCCCATTCAGGACAGGTGAACAAATCTCCATCCCAGGCCAGGGGAGCCTATCACGAGTACTTCCGTTTTCTCTGGATTCAAGCTGAGTCTGTTTTCCCTCATCCATCCCATTACTGACTCCAGACAGGCATCTAGAGGAGAGATGCCATCCCTGGTCACTGCATCAGTCAGAGACACAGAGAAACATATTTGGGTGTCATCAGCGTACTGATAACATCGCACCCCGTGTCTCCGGATGATCTCTCCCAGCGGTTTCATGTAAATGTTAAATAGCATAGGGGACAGAATGGCTCCTTGATGGACACCAGATGTAAGTGCCCTCTTATCGGAGCACACGTCCCCCAGCTGCACCATCTGGAATCTACCCGAGAGGTAGGAACGGAACCACTGGAGCGCAGTGCCCCCAATTCCTAACTCCCTCAGGCGTTCCAGAAGGATACCATGGTCAACGGTATCAAAAGCCACTGAGATGTCTAAGAGCACTAACAGGGACACGCTACCCCTGTCCATGCCCAGATGGAGATCATCGACCAGGGTGGCCAGGGCAGTCTCAACTCCATAGCCCACCCGGAAGCCAGTTTGAAATGGATCTAGAAAATCTGTATCATCCAAGACCGATTGAAGTTGGAAGGCAACTGCCCTCTCGATCACCTTCCCCAAAAAAGGCAGCAGCGAAACAGGCCGATAATTACTTCGAATCAGGGGGTCTAGGGAGGGCTTTTTTAGCAGTGGTTTTACAATGGCCAATTTCAAGCTGGATGGAAATCTCCCTTCCCTAAAAGATGAATTAATTATGTGGTGTAACATAGTGGTTACGGCCGTTCCCCCCTGAGCTGCTAGCCAAGAGGGACAGGGATCGAGAGAGTACGTTGTCTTCCTAACACTTTGAAGAATCTTGTCCACTTCCTCAGTACTCACAGACTCAAAATGATCCAGTACAACAGAGTCCACGGAGGCTCTGGGGACCTCTACTCTGGATCCTGAAAAAATACTGGCATC
>NC_056523.1:114349614-114379614 GCF_019175285.1 Sceloporus undulatus | reverse complement strand
GATCCAAAAACTGCCCTCAACTTATACTTGAGGTCGACTTATACATGAGTATATATGGTATGATCGACTAACCGCTGGGCAATGACGGCAAAGGCTAAGGCTGAAAATTTGTTCCTAATAGTCTGTGGTATTAGCCCCTTGTTGTGTAAATAAACACATAATTGCAAACAGTGTTCTACAGGTACAGGCCACTTGTGACTTATCATGTACAGTGCAAAACTGTCAAAGGCCTTGCAAGACTTCCCATAATTGGACCATGTGTTGTCCAAAAGTGAAGTGCTTATCACCTTTGCCACCTCACCCTTCCAAGCGTCCAAAGCTCTTCCAGCATCGCTGCCCGGTGGAAGTCTGCCTCTTGAACATTATGCCTCAAACACTTGAGCACAAACACCGTGACCAACCTTGTGACACGAGGAGACTTGGAAGATAACTGATTAATCACCTGTACTGTGGCAGCATTATCACATCAAAAATGGAAAGACAAATTAGTAAATTCAACTGCCCAAATATGTACTGTAACCACTATTGGAAAGAATTCCAAAAAGGTGAGGTCTGAGGAAAGGCCAGTCATGAGGCCATAACTGTGTGCACCAGTGATTGTTAAAATACACCACAAGGCCAATCAAATCTGCTGTATCTGAAGAGACTTCCAAGACTCCCCGGAGCCTTAAAATGTCAACCCAGAAAGACACATCATTGAAGGATTCCAGGAATGAAAGCCAAACCTGGAAATCTTTTTTTTTTTTTTTTGGACTCAATAGTCACCCATATCCTATGGTGCTTTCTGCACCGCCATTTGGGACGTCCGGAGGACGTCCCATTTTAAAAAAAGGGGCGTCTCTTTTAGACGCCCCATGGCCTAGTACGGACTCCGTCCGTACAAGATGGCGCTGGCCCTTCTACATGGCCGGCGCCATCTTTGCATATCGGACGCTTAGCGTCCGTACGCGTCGCGCCGCTGCTGACGTAGCGAGCGCGCCCCTGGCACCTCGCTACGTCGCAAACGCGACGAAAAAAGAAGCTCCATTTTGGAGCTTCTTTTTTCGGTCCGCGCGGGAGTCGGGCCGTCTGAAGGCTCCGGCTCCCCCGCGGATTTACTGGCGGCGGCAGCAGACCGCCGCAAAGCGGCGGTCTGTACCCCGCCTATGATGTGGTTTAGAAACACCAATAGTTGCAGAGCTCAAACATCTAAGAAAGGCCCGGCCTGGTGGAATTACCCTTGAGGCAAAGTTTAAGTGGCCAACCAATTCCTGGAACTCTCTACGGGTAGCTGTATGCAACTGTAGAAACCTATGAATTGTCATCATAATGTTGGTTATTTTGTCTTGTGGCAACCTAGACTGATAGTGTCAATTTCAATGCCCAGAAACATCAGATTGTGGAAGGGCCCTCATTTTTCTCATGGGCAAGTGTAACTCCTACTTATCAGCAAGAAGTGCAAATTGTTGCATAAAGAATTGGCATTGATCAGATTGTGCTCTCCCTACAAGGAGAAAATCATCTAAATAGTGAACCACTCACTGTAATCCAAATTGTGTAAGTACTGCCCTTTCCAAAGTTGTACTAAAGACTTCAAATGCTGAGCAGGATATAAACAGCCCATGGGAAGAGTCCTATCCATATAAAATTTATTTTGAAATGAAAAGCCCAATAATTCAAAATCTTGTGTGTATACTGGCAAAGGTCTGAATGCAGACTTAATATCACATTTTTCAAGCTCGGCAGTGAAATCTCTACTACATACAGTAGCCTGAGCCAAATCAAAAGAGGTATATTGCACAGAGCAGAGCTCTTGTGGGATTTAATTGTTAATTGAATCACCTTTTGGAAATGACAAATGGTGAATTAACCTATATTGACCTGGCGCCTTCTTGGGGACAATGTCCAAACGAAACATCCTAAGATTACAAACTGGAGGTGAAGAGAAGGGTCTTACAACTCCCTCTTGATCAACTTCCTTTTGAATCTTAGCACTAACAACATGTTCTAAACCCAAAACTGTGCATAAATTCCTTGTATAATAAAGTCTCGACTCTGGCCTGAGTTAAATGGTCTCCTAGCAGAGAATCTAATTCACCGGCAGGTGTGGCAGTGTAAATAACCTGTGGCGAAGGCTGAAACATGGCCTGATGTCTGCCAAAACTTGTTGGGTTGTGAATAAAACTGGTATGTAAGCATAAGTAGAAGCTAACAATGGGGAATGATATGCCAATCCTTGATGTTGCAATGCTCCTTGTGTAAATTGTGATACGTTTGATGTGTCAGCAATTGACTATGTGTTATGTGGTAACTTATAGACAAATGTATTCCAAACCCCCCAAGGCTACATCTGTGACCAATCTATATCATAATTTTCTGGCACTGGATAAACAAGAGGAGTACCTGAACTAGATGCAATCACCTGACCAGAGGATGCTGAGGGAGCTGATTCTGCCATTGCCTAAGGAACCACCTCTTCAACTGCCAATTGTCGACATTGGTCCTGATAGCTTCTACCCAGAGCCTCTAAACAGGATAAAACCATAGGGTTAACTGACTCACCAGCCATCCTTTTAGCATCATGTGGTTTAGACCTTAGTGTATCTGCATGAACTTTCTCAAGGTGTTCCAATTAAGATAATATAGCCGCCCTAGAGACCAACTCACTTACATCAGACGTATCGGAATGAATAACAGATGGTTGTTTATACACCACCCTTTTAGCAGGTGCCATTCCTTTAAAATTACCACTCCCTTTTTTTCTGAGAGGCATTGTATAATAAATGGTGGGAGAACAATATACTAACGTATACCTAACTCAGAACACATCGATAAATGAATCGTATAAACTGTGATAGCCTTGGCTGAAGAGCGGGGTATAAATAACTATTATTACATTAGTATTATGCAACTCAAGTCAATTTACTGTATATACACATGAATAAGTCTAGAAATTTAGGATAAAAAATTGACCCCAAAAACCTAAGTCGACTTATCTACAGGTCAATGTAAGTACTGTATTTTAAGTCATATAAATATATATGTTGATAGAATTCAAAGATATAACCATATTAGTCTGTAGAATTAGTACATAGAGAGATCCTGCAGCACCTCCAAGACTCTCAAAGATGCTAGAAGATCTCTACCTGCATCTATATGGTAAAAAGCAAGAGCTTAATCTGTCCTGGAAGCACTACTGCCCTCTTGTACTCTCTCATTCATCCAGCCTTTAGTGTGGGAACAAATAGTTATGCCTGCTGGAATTTAGTAAGTTCTTTGGCATTGTTTTCCTTTCCTTTACATCATTCATTAAATGTCCCTAAGTTTTAATAATAATAAATAATAATAAACTGTTTATTTTTATACCGCTTTTCCTCGAGATCAAAGCGGTGCACATCTACAAAGACTATAACATACAATATAAAAACAGTTAAAAACATTCAATTGTAATTACAATTATTCAGTAAAATTATCTAAAAACACCTATGAAGTATCATTAATCTAATTGGGGAATACTTTCTCTACAGTGAGTTGGGAGGGTATGCTTGCTGGAAGAGGTAGGTTTTCAATGCCTTTTTAAAGGCTTCCAGTGTATCACTAAGGCGGATCTCTTCCGGGAGTGCGTTCCAAAGAGTAGGTGCTATTGCTGTATAGGCTCTTTGATGGGTTGTTGCCAGTCTCACCTTAGGGTGTTTGAGTAGCAATTTCCCCGCTGTTCTAAGGGTGCGGGGCGGATTGTGTAGGGAGAGGCGTTCCCTCAAGTAACTTGGGCCCAAGCCATATAGGGCTTTAAAGATAATGACCAACACTTTGTAGTGGGACCGGAAGCGAATTGGCAGCCAGTGGAGGGATTTTAATACAGGTGTTATGTGATCCGACCTAGATGTACCCGTGAACAATTTGGCTGCAGCATTTTCAATCAACTGAAGATTCTGAACCTGGTACAAAGGTAGCCCCATGTAGAGCGCATTACAGAAATCCAAACGAGAGGTTACCAGTGCATGTACTACAGTTTCTAGGTCCTTTGATCCGGGCAGGGACGCAGTTGGCGTATCAGCCGAAGCTGGTACCAAGCACTCCTGGCCATCGCATCTATTTCAGATGATAACTGTAGAGATGGATCCAGGAGTACTCCCAAACTGCAAACTTTGTCCTTTAGGGGAAGTGTAACCCCATCCAGGACAGGATGGCAAATTTCCCTATCTGGATTCGGAGCACCTATCACGAGTACCTCTGTTTTCTCTGGATTCAGCTTGAGTTTGTTTTTCCTCATCCAGCCCATTATCGACCCCAGGCAGGCATCCAGAGGAGAGATGCCATCCTTAGTCACTGTATCAGTCGGAGACATGGAGAGATAGATCTGGGTGTCATCAGCGTACTGATAACACCACGCTCCATGGTTCCGGATGATCTCTCCCAGCGGCTTCATGTAAATGTTGAATAGCATGGGGGACAGAATGGTGCCCTGAGGGATGCCCGATGTAAGCTCTCTTTTACGAGAACAACTGTCCCCCAGCCTCACCATCTGGAATTTTATTATGGACTCATCCACAGGTCTTATCAAAATCCATAATTCTGGCCCCAAAACCTGCCCTCAAACTTATATATGAAGTTGGCTTATAGTCCAGTATATACTAATTTATTCTAAGTACTGAACTATATAACTATCATATAACTAATGTGCTTGTGTGTGTGTGTGTGTGTGTGTGTGTGTGTTATAATACACACCCACACACATACACACGTTATTTAACTTGAGGCTGAGAGAGTGTTCCTAAAATGGCCAACAAAGCTTATGGACCAAAATGGCCATCCATATTTGTGAAGAACAAATGTGTGGAACAACTGATGTGGTTTGACTAGAAGCTGAGAGAGTGTCACACAAAATGGCTGCTGGAGAGTTTGATTAACAAAATGGCCCCCAGAGTGAGCATGGACAAAATGGCTGCCATGAACAAGCTGGCACCAGGCAGCAGCAGAAGGCCCAGGGAAATGGCAAGGCCCCAAGAGGAGGGAAGCATGCCCAGGGAGAACTCCAGGTAAGAAAAAGACCAGCCCAGAGACAACTCAAGGCCCAGGGAACAGGAAAAGCCCAGAGAGATCTCAAGGCAGGGAAGGAGGAGGAAGCAAGGCCCAGGGAACAGGCAAAACCCAGAAAGAACTCATGGCTCAGAGAGAACTCATGGCCCAGGGAAAATACAAGCCCCAGAGAGAACTCAAGGCAGGGAAGGAGAGAAAGCAAGGCCCAGAGAGAACTTGAGACCTTTGGTGGGGAAACCAAGACCCCAAATGTCTAAAACCCCTCCCAACAAATAACCCAAAAACTTAGCCAGAGAAGAAGATCCTGATGCCAGCTCTGCTTCCCTGCTTCATGGAAAAGAGGCAGAATGGGGGGGTGCACTGTCCTTATATACTGAATCCGCCTCCCATCACATGCTGCAGCTTAGTCCAATGGACCTTGCTGATATTGAAAATTCTGGTCTCTTTCATGGAGGGTATCAAAGCCCCACCCCTCCTCAAGGCTCTGCCAATTGTCCTGGTGTGAAAACTGCCCAGGGGCATCTCTTTGTTTAGAGGACACTTATTTTGTGACATGACAATTTCCTCTTGTCAGATACACATGCTTCCTAATATTCTCTATGCTTGTTGATTTATGTTTAGTTATGCAGGTTGCTCCTCCTAATGTGGAAGTGGATTTGTTTGTCTCCCTATAGACTTTTTATTACTATTCCTGTCAGTGGGATTGCATTGTTGCATATTGGAAGAAATCTTCACAAAAAGACATTAAAATGCATAAAGCCCCCACTCTCCCAAAGAAATCTGCCATCTGATCAGCTTCCTAAAGTTGTAAACAATTCAAGCATTTTAAGAAATTGTATTCAGAGGCATTGAATATTCCTTCGTGAAACAGATGTTTAACTGCATCTTCCAGCATTCATTACCATTGGCTATACTGGTTAGGGTTCATGAGCGTTACAGTCCAACTATATCTAGAGCAGTGGTGGTGATCCTATGGCACGAGTGCCAGAAGTGGCACTCAGAGCCCTCTCTGTGGGCACACACGCCATCACTTCAGCACAGAGTTCACCAGTTTGTTACTTGAAAGTCAGAGGGACATGGCACTTTGTGATAAATAAGTGGGTTTTGGGTTGCAGTTTGGGCACGCAGTCTCTTAAACGTTTGCCATCACTGATCTAGAGGGTTGTGCTTTACCATCCCCTTGCTTAAGCCATTTGTGTGCATTGATTTCAGTTGGTTTGCAATGATAGGTTTAGGCTGACTTATACAGCATGCAAGTTGATCCTGAAATATCTAAGTCACAGTAAAACAATTGCTACACTTATTTTATTTTGACACATCAGTACTGCTCTTGGATACAGCAATTTGTAAATGTAAATTGATAATGTAAATTGATCCAAGAGACTGATAAAATAATTGGATAATTAACATACTTGTCTGTGGCCAATATTCTTGTAACCTTGGGATGCTCAGATGTCTAACACTGAACAAGGAAGAAGAAATAATTCATATACAAAATATTTCAAATGGAACCAACTTTTAAATCTGTTTTCCTCACTTAATTTTATGCACCAATGCTCATCCTTAGAAGTTATCATGGGTTTTTCATACCTTTTACAGCAGTAGTATGTCCTGGTTCTACTAGGCAGTGCTTACTATATCAAGCTAAGCACGATACAAGGACACTGTAATTACTTTTGTGTATTATATAAAAATCAATTTCACATTGGTACATATCAGAGCTTGGGGTGTTACTTTTTAAAAGCAATCTGTTCAATTGATCATTATGAGCCCAGTAGGGCAACTTATTCCTATTTCAGGAAGTTATAAATGGAATGTGTACTATTGTTCATTTTAGGATGAATGTTGTCATACTTTAATAATATGAGGCAGTCAGAATGTCCCCTGTTCTTAATTTCAAATCAAGATTTCTGAACTGCTCTGAGTACAAGGGAATATTTTGCAGTGCCAGCTGCATCACAGAATGGGAGTAGACTGCAGTGGTGACTCTCTACAAAAATAATCCGGATGAATCCTTGTTGTTCACACACATCCTGAATCCACTCGGTGCACTTTTCGGTGAGCTTGCAACCCCCCTCCCAACTTAACCTGGGATATTTGATACTAGATTTTTCCCAACTTTTCCTGAAAAATCCACATCAATCAGCATTACTGGGAGTGCGCATAAGCTTCCAAATCTATTTGGATCATTCAAAGGAAAGGAGGCGGCTCCATTTTATCCCAAAGCAATGGCATGTGTTACACAGGAGCTACAATGATTAGAAGAGATTCACAAACCCAAAACAAAATGGGAACAACAAACCCAATATGCATCAAAATGGATGGTGATCCGCATCTGTTTCTATACTCAGCCTATGGGAATGTTCTGAATCTAGTTGGTAAGAACAAGGTAAAAAAAATCTGGCCTTTCTAGATGGAATGATTGCTTAGCAAGTAAAAAGTGGGTCAGGTTTAGAAGCTCTTCAGAATTGCCTTGTCTGTGGTTCTGGGGTCAGCATAACTTGAAGAAAACTGAGGCTATAAAAGAACAGGACACTTATTCTATCTTCACATTCAAGAATGAAAAATTTCAAAGGTTTTCTCTGCTTTGGGCAAGATTATGAAAAGTTTCATTCCTTTTTAGGGTGGTTAAATGCCTGTACTGCAGCCACTCAATCATGAACCACAAGGTTGTGAGTTCAGTACCAGGGGCTCTGGGTCGACTCAGCCTGGCATCCTTCCATAGGTCTAAAATAAGTACCCAGTTTGTTGGGGGCAATTACTTTACACTTTGTAAACCACTTAGTACATTGGTAAGTGGTATAGAAATGTATTTGCTATTGCTAGAAGCTCTACCTTCTTTTGTGCATGGTTAGCAAATGTTTCTCTACTCTAATCTGTTCTTTTATGAAAAACTGATAAAATCTTGAACCCCTTCCCCCCCTTGGTATAACTTCCTGGCACCAATTTGCAAAGTCCTTCAGTACACAAATTCTTGAACTAATCCAGTAACTGGCTCTGATATAATTGTATCCAAATGCCACCATATATAATCCTGTATTTGCCTGTGGCAGAAATTGCAAACCCATCATAACTTGGAATTGTGTTGCTCTGAATAAACAGGGTAAAATTGGCCTGCAAGCAACCATTCCACCTTGCAACTATCCCTATTTACTATCTTTGCATCATAATGTGCAATGAATAGTGAAGTCACCCTTGCTGCCCTGTCCCAGAATTTGTCCATTATACAAACATCCAGACACATGCTGACAGTTCACCATATCATAGAGGCAATTTAAGAACTGCTTTGGCATGTTTTTTTTAATTACTAAAATATCATGGAATCATTTCTTCCTGAGGTACTAGAAGACTAGCCAGTCAAGTCATATAAGCCCCTTACAGAAAATATTGGCAGGCAGTACCTCTAGATCAGATGGGCAAAGCACAACCTCCAGGTTGCTTTTCATCCCTCAACTACTCTAGACCCCTCGACTCTCCCCAAACTGCCCATTATGTTAATAAATGACTACATATTTTATCTGACTTATGGCAAGCCTATCACAAGGTTTTCTTAGCAGCATTTATTCAAAAGTGGTTTGCCATTGCCTTCCTCTCAGGCTAAGCGAGTAATTTGCCCAAGGTTGCCTGGTGGATTTCCATGGCTGAGTAGGAATTCAAACCATGTCCTCCTGAAATCCAGTTCCAACATTCAAGCCACTATACCATGCTGGTTGTCTTTGCATCTACTGGCCAGAAAACCTAAAGAGTGAAATGCCTTGTATGGAAGCCTCCAGGACCCACCTCTGGATTGCCATGCCCTGCCCTGTTTGGCATCAATAAATAACCATTTGGGTCAGCTGGCATGAGGGAATAACCCACTAGCTGTGGATTGTTCCTTCAGCCATCCTAAAATGGTCATTCACAGTATGTCAATCTTTCTAAACTAGAAGTGGCATTACAGCCACATCCAATTTAGATTTTGTTGTTGTTGTTAGGTTTTTGCTTGCTTTTTGGCAATCCATATCCCCCCCCCCTCAAGAGTGCCAGGGTCAGAAAATTGCCCACCACCACCAGGTGCCAGAGTTGCCTATCCATGATCTAGATTGACATTCCACGTGTGTTGGTTCTTACATAGGATCTAGTTAGTTGGAAACAAAGGTATTTGATTAAAACTACAGCTGGTTTATGTTTCAAAATTTGATTTATAGTAACCTTGATTGTGAAACTATGTATGTTCACTCTATAGTTCATTAATCTTCCATTAGATTGTTTAGTAGAATAGACTAGCTGTTATGCCTGATGGTTTCGTGTTAGTAGTGTAATGAAATGTGGCCTGGGCATGGAGGGGAAAGTATTTTTGCCTTGATAATGAAAAGTAAATTCCTAAGAATTCCACTCAGACCTCAAGGGCAAGTTCTAATCTTGCTTATTTGTTTGCTCAAAGAAGGAAAATTGGAGAAGAATGTGTTAACCACAGTGCTTCATGCTTTAGTTACCTCCCCGATTAGACTATTGTAATTTACTCTAAGTGAGGCTGCCCTTGAAAAGTATTTTGAACCTGCAGGTAGTGAAAATTAGCAGCCAGACTGGTGTCATGCCAGGCATGCCTTTTAGAGACCATGTAACACTTCTCCTGAAAGAATTACACTAGATTTCAGTTAGCTTCTGAGCTCAATTCCAGGTGCTGGTGTTGACTTATAAAACCCTAAATGACCTGAGGTCAAGCTAGCTAAAGACTACGTTCTTCTATATGAGCCTTCCAGAAATCGAAGATCTTCAGTAGAGGTCCTGTTGTGTGTTCCATCAACTTATGAATTTGGTGGGTACACATAACAGGGCTTTCTTTGTAGCAGCATCTCAACAGCAACTCCCTACCAAAAGACATTAGGCTGGGCCCCTCTCTTTTAAGCTTCTGGTGGACATCCAAAAATGCTCTGAGTACCCAACTTGTTGGGAGCAATTGTCTAAGTGTAAACTGCTTAGAGAGTGCTAGTTCACTGATAAGCAGTATAGAAATGTAATTACTATTGCTTTTTTTTTTTTTTTTTTGCATTTGGGGACATGTTTGTGAAAATTTCACTTGCACAAAACAGTTTTCTGCACTAAATCTTGGATTTGTGGGAAAACAAATATGTTTCATGCAAATGAAAAGAGACAGAGGTCCCCATATGTAACATCAGTTTTGTTTATTTATTGTCTCAGTGGTAAATAAACAAATCTTATTTTGTTACATTTGGAGTCCCCCTCTCTCTTTCTCATTCTGCAAAAAGTTCATTTGCAGACCATGAAACCCACTGAGTGATATTGAGGCAAGTCACACCATCTCAGCCTCAGTTGAACACAATGGAAAATCTCCTTTGGAGTAAGTGAGATGAAGAGTAGATGTGTCAGAGGTAGAATCAGAAGATTTGGAGGATGTGAAAGAGAAGTGAGGTTAAAAGAACGAGGGAAGAAAGGAAGGAGATAGAAAATGGTGACTTTGTTGAGGAAGCAGAGAAAGGGATAAGGGAAGGTAATGAGTTGATGGAAAAGAAAGAGGAAGTAGAAGATGGTTACCATCACCAATTAGAATAGCTAGATCAATTAGTACACCAATTTAAGAATATAGATAAACTGTATTGGTTGGATACTATATATGTGTAATGCATAGGATGATATCTGATGTGGTAATTTCCTTTGGCAATATCTGTTTTGCTCTTATTTTTTATTGTTTCTATGAATGTGTAGTGTTTTTAAATTTAATATTTTTTATTAAAAAAAAAGAAAAAAGAAAATCTCCTTTGAACAAATATTGCAAAAGAACCTCATCATAGGTTCACCTTAGAGTTGCCATAAACTGGAAATGACTGAAAGGCATACAATAACAAACAATTGTTCCAGTGGGGTATCTCAATGTGTCAAAACACACATTTTTGCTGAAGATGAGACAAATTGTCAGTATTGCTTATGACCTAACTTACCAAATGTAAGTTGTGACAAGCATCCAATTTTGCCCCATCCTACTTAACGTTCCTATGTGTTGGTTTTGGCTTGCCATCAGCCATGAGGCAACTTATTTTGCAGCCTGGAGTGATATGATACAAAATGCCCCTGCTGTGGTTGCTCTCCTGTCTTCTTACTATAGTGTGCCCATGTTATATGTGGGCATGACTTACGCGGCTTTCAGCATATTCTGAAAGCCATGCCAGAAGAAAGCTCGGCGTGCCCCGGAAAGGGTAATGGTGCATGCGCTGTGGATGTGCATATATGGAATTTCCTTTACTTGGGAGGATCTGGAATGAATTCTTGTGTAAGGGAATGCCCCACTGTATTTCTCCCACTCTCTTCCCTCCAATTCTCCCTAGTCCCAGTTGCTTCATTTTGAGGAGCAGTTTCTTAGAACAAAACAATATAGATTGGAAGATCATCGTATAAGAGGTCAATTTTCTGTCTTTTGCATGGCTTTCTTGAGTGGAGAGGTGAGTGGGAAGGCACAGGGGTAGCAGCCTCTAAGAGGCCATGTTGCCTTTGCTCTGACAAATCTTCTGTCTATGGCTTGAGAATAGCTGGATGGGTTCTTCAGAGTAAAGAAGAAGACCCCGGGGGGGGGGGGGGGCAGGGTGAGAACCACTATCCCTGATGCTCTACTGCTTGGTATGCTCTGCCTAATGAGAGGTCCAGCCCAGTTGTCTAGGGTCTAGGATTACCTGCAAAGAAAGTATGGTATAAATTTTGGTCATATTCATTTTGCATCCACCAGAAAGTGGCATATAGAAATGTTAATGTGGCAAAATAGTGTTATGCCTATCATTTGATTATGGTCATTGCTAATATTCCTGGGATGTGGGTGAGGGGGGATGTATATTAATGAAAGATGTATATTAATGTATATTAATCACAAATATTAATGGTCTGGTGTTTGATAGCATGGGTGTGGGGAGAAGTAAGACATTACATCTGAGTTTTGGAGTGGCAGCTGCAAGAAAGGGAGAGGGAAAGTGTTGCTACCATGTTATTAGATTTGTGATCTGGTGATGAGCTGAGAAGCTTGTTGGCACAGGTCAGGACCCAGACTGTTTAGGGGCATTAAGTGGAACTCATCCCAGTTTTAAGTGTAGCTTAATGGTATGAATGGGAAGATTGTTACCCCACCCCTGTATTTCTCTCCCAACCCTCCATTTACCAGAGGTTTATCCTTTCTTACATGGTAATAAAAGCCAGTGTTGGTATACATTATTCCTAAAGCAACATTTGTAATAACAATTTGTATAGTTCTATTAATATTGTTGAGCCACTCTGAGTCCCAGTTCTGGGAAAGAGCAGAATACAAATAAATATGATGATGATGATGATGATGATGATGATGATGATGATGATGATGATGATGATGATGATGATGATGGCAAAACAGATCACTCCAAAAAGGGTGTATTGGGGCTGCACTGATGCCATTTGTGCTGAGGCCACGACAACCACATGCATGCAGCCCCAATCCAGCCCTTGCCACATTCCCATACAGACCGCAGCAAGGAGTGGAAAAGATCCACTCCTTCCTGGGCCAGATTTGGGTCACCTTAGGCAACCCAAGAGCGGGTTGGGAGAGTGTATCATCCAAATGCCATGCCCCCAAGCCACGAGGAAAGGTGGCTTAAAAAGCCTGTCTGTTTTGGGCCATTGTTATGCATTTCCCTATTGTCTAATGGGTTGATTTTTTTGTTTTTTGCACATTTTCCAGATACTCTACGTTTTCAATCATGCAAATTTTTTGTATATGAGTATGTTTTTGACTTTTTTTCCCTTTAGTAAAATGCATTGTAACCCTGGAAAAGGTATAGATTTCCAAGACCAGGTGCACTTTGCTTCACTGCTTGTCTCAGGTGTTACAAAATGAACATTTATTTTTTTTTAACAAATCTTTTATATTTCATACTCCAAAACTAAATCAAATAATCAATTATGACATCTTTCATATTTATTCATATCACATGTTCTCACTTTTTCCAGATATTATACACCTCTTCCTCCCTCCCTCCTCTTGAAAGAATAACAGAAACATTGTTAGTATCATCAAGTGGAAATGCCTGAGTCAGAAAGAGAGGACTAAGTTGTGGGAATTGGAAGTGGGTGCTAGTTTTGGCACCAAATGGGGTTGGGTGGAGTTTGGATTTTGGGGTTTTTAATATACTGCTTGGCTAGTGGGGGGTAGTTTTGGCTTAAACACTGGCTGGTGAATTACTGCCTATGTGTATTTAATATTTGCTATTTTCAAAATCCTGGACTGGTTGATGCACATTGGTTCTGAATTTGCTCAAGTGTATCTCTTTCTTCTATATTTATATTTATGTGAATATGTATGTGTGTGTGTGTGTTTGTACTTCATTGTTGGTCTTCTTAGTGTTTAGTGAGTCTTAAGATTCCCCTTTTGTTATTTTTATTACTATTTTGACACTTCATTTAGTTAATAAATTTCTTTTTACATAACATTAGTACTTCTTCCCAGTCTGCTTCCCAGTTATTCACTGATTTTCCTTTAATTAATGCTGTCAATCTGTCCGTCTCCATCATATCCAGTCAGAGGGGTGTTTGGTATCCTCTGTTAAATGACCATTTGTGCATACAACTATAACCATAGGAAATTCTCCTCCCACATCTTCTGTGATGATGTTGAACTATAATACTTCTGTTGGCTGTACATTTTAATTTGCCCTCATTTGGAGTAAGTTGTTCTGCTTTTAGGTACTTAAAATATTGCTTTCTCTCTGTATTTATCCTTTGGGCTGTGAGTTGCATTTAAACCTGAGTGTATGTTAGGGAACATATCCTTTGGGAGTTGTGGCTTATTTTACTGTGGATGACACTTGCTGCCAGAATTCCCTCATGTCTAGTGGAGAACTAATTTATTTACTCAGACGTAATGTAACTGATTCCACTTGGTTCATAACAACATTTTTTTTCTGTTTTAATCCCATAACGTTTTGCTATAAGCATGTAGGGAATAAATTGTGTGGTTTTGGAGGTTATTTCCCAGTTGATGCTTGCCCTTGTGGGATGAGATTGAGAGTTCTTCAGAGGTGATTATTATAGAGACATAGGATGTTATCATGACAGTCTGCTAAAAAAACAACCCACAATCATATTAGTCTAGGAAATGCAAACATACTGGTTTTGGGACAGACATTTTTGCACAGGCTCTATTTTAACCCTACCTTCCTGTCCTATGCCTTTCCCAGCATCCTTCAAGTCTGATGATGATGATGATGATGATGATGATGATGATGATGATGATTTTCGATTGTGCAGTCACAGCAATTGATTAAGTAAAAAAGAAAAGAAGTTGGTAGAATAATAATAATAAAACCAGCCTGCTTGGGAATGGCAAAGGGGAGCGGAAGGAGGAGCAGAATCATGCTCACTTTCACCATGTGACTGCCTGCATATCACAACCTATCACATGTTACTCAATAGTGCAAAAGCAGTATGATTAAGAGGCATGGAATGGGTTTTGCCCATCAATGGAAAGAAGCATGGAATGGATTGAAGACGAAGCAGCTAAAGGACAGCAATAATGTTGTGTGACAAGGTACAGGCACAGACACTACTATCACACAATAATTCTGCTTTGGCAGCCTTGTGTGATAAAGTCCATAGAGTGGTTTTTGGTTTTTTTTTAGAATGTGTTCTAGCAGTGATGTATACATTTGCTACAGCTAGTCATGATTAGAATATTGTAATAAATTCTGAGAGCATACCTTCTTCCAGAAATTCATGCGGCTGACCAATTATAATGTAATGTTTAGAGGTGGATGCAAGGACATCTCTTCGATTATGGAAAATTGGGATTAAGGACAGAGCGTAGAATAACAGATGGAATTGCTGTGGGGATGTAGTTGGAAAAAGTGGAGAGTACAGGACTGAGCTGGGATAGTGTTGGGTTTAGGAGATTTCTAGTTTTAACTGCATTCATCCCAGAGTTTTGGTTGACTGTGAATTTTGTTTCATTGCTTCTCAGATAAATTCACTGGTAATTGTCAGTGGCATTGAGAGTAAGAGGTTTTAACACCTATTCTATTATTGGAACCTACACAGTAAGTGTGATGCTAAACATTGTAATAGTAAAGATGTTGTTTGAATAGGAAAGAAATTGTAATAGTAAAGATGTTGTTTGAATAGGAAAGAAATTGTATGAATTCTTCATGGATATCATAGCTATGTGGATTCCTACTCTGTCATCACCCTCTGTTTTGAGTTTTTAGTATGATGTTAGGACAGATTCTTTTGCCACTTACTCTGTTGTATGATAAATTTGGCAGGGCAAAGCTATACAGGACAGGAGTGATGTTTGATTGCCTTCTCTGCCTAAAGCTTGGTCTCCTGGTTTTTGGACCTAGAGATGATTATATTTATGTGGATACTTTTTGTACCTCTCTGACAGACAAACACACAACACATGCATACATGTAAGACAAAAATTATTCATGCTTTCTCCTCATTATCTACTGTCAGTAAATTTCATGTGATAATACAGGTGCTTGTAACAATGAATCAGAGGAAATGGCTGTGTGAAGATATTTGATAGAAGATTGAGGGCAAACTGGGAGGAGGAAAATGCTTCTTAGAAGCAGCTGGGGTACTAAAACTTACAAGGTAGGCATTCATTTGTCCAGATGCATGAAATGGACATGCCATTTTAGAAGAGAGTACAGTATTAAAGTCTGAGAACACTAGTTACAGCAGTCATTGAGAAATCATTAGTGTTAATGGCATAGACTTTCCATATTAGTAGGTCTAGCCCTTGTGCTTCAGGGTTAATTGAGTATGAAGCTAAAAGAGGACTAGCATGATCACTGAAGGGGAAAGTCCTTCAACCTTTTAAAAAACACAGTATTATGGAAATTGTTCATTTCTGCCCATATAATAAGTACTTACAAACCTTCACTTTGAGCTGGTAACTAAGTGACATGTTTTCATTAGGAGCACACTTTGTAAAAGATGAAAATGGCCTCCATAGGGATTTGAGACTGCTAAAAATAGTGTCTCAAGATGGATGTTAGAGTATCTAAAAGCAGCCGTGGAAAGAAAGAAGCGGGAAATGTTTTATTTTACAAATGACATCACATAGTCATGACCCTCTGAGCCACTGTGTACTACTGGTGAGGGCACTCTGTTATGATAAACTGATATTGAATTCTAAAACAGCTTTGAAGCCTCCTTTTATTTCTCTGGTATTTTCTGAAAACTACAATAATGTGAATAGTAAATAAGGGCAGAAAGAAATTGGTGCTTATGAACTGAACTTGTTCTTATCTTCACTGGGGATTTCATTAGAGCATTTAAATATTTGCTCTGAAAGCAGACAAAAGTGCTGAGATAGCACAGAACTCCCTGCATTGCCTGCTATACTGAAAATACAGTTGTGTATTTGCCACTTGGTTACTGTTAATGGGTCAGTAATGATGGCTCTCCTTAAGTTATTGGCTACTTTGGGATTTAGGATAACTGAGTTGAAACTGGGAATTGAGCTTTTAATGGAAAGGGAATGCCTTTGATAAATATATTGGATTAATCATGAGTGAAAAGGTGGGGAAGAAAAATTGTGTCATTTTTGGGTGGGAGAAGAAATTCTTTCTTATTTTCTAGTGACAGGATCTTACTTGGGGGCTAAATGATTCACTAAACTACAGTTCCCAGGATTTCCTAGCACTGAGCCAGGACAGTTAAAGTGGTCTCAAACTGGGTTATTTCTGCAGTGTTTTGGACCGTAATCAGGCGAATTGATGAGGAAGATCAGGCCATTTTACAAGCAATCAAGCAATCAAGCCTTTATTGTAGTCAACAGACTGAAGGCAAAGATGAAGTACATCAATGAACATAAAAATTTTCAAAACATAAAACATTTGAGCAATCACATAAAATACAATATTACAATTGTGGAATGGTTACCACCAGATAAAAAGGATGAGTAAAAATATTCTTTATAAAATAATAAAAACAAGTTTAAAACCACTTCCGGGAAGAAATGTAAACTTAATTTCAACATCAGGAAAACCAGATTACCCTTTTCTTCCATAAGGGTTTTGTCCAAAAACATCTTACTTTGGTATTAACTTTTATGGCACATGACTTTCTAGGTTTTAATGGCCAAGAAGACAAACTTTGCAACTTCCTCAGTGATTTTCGAGAGTGGAAAGAAAATCATGTGATAGACCTAATCTCTAGTTTTTCTTTTGCTGATTTACACAGGTTGCTGGTATGAGTATCTTTTTGTAATCGATAAGTATAACCAACCTCAGGTCCTACAAAATTAAGCCTGAGAAAATATCATAGGGTCCACTTCCATGCTAAGCATTCTACTGA
The DNA here is from genome assembly GCF_019175285.1 of Sceloporus undulatus. Lineage (NCBI taxonomy): Eukaryota > Metazoa > Chordata > Lepidosauria > Squamata > Phrynosomatidae > Sceloporus > Sceloporus undulatus. The sequence goes on along the minus strand of NC_056523.1, from coordinate 114,362,283 downwards.
GGAACACTCGACCGCAAGATGTAGAACTGCTGTTGGAACACAGTTAGGCATGGAAAAAACTTTCCTAAGAAAGGCAGAAAGAATTCTTTCTACAATTGGTGCAAAGCCTGGGATCTAGACTGGTATAGTAAACAATAATTGAGGAAGGACCTTGGCCGTAAAGATCTTAAGGGCAGCTAGTATTGATTGCCCACCTTTTATAAAAAAGAAACAGACTATTGACTTACTACTGTTAGAAGTAGTGCTATATAAATAAACAGTGCTATATAAATAAACTATAATAATAATAACAATTGTCCACTCTGTTGACCCGGCTCCAAATGCATTAAATGTGACTCTTTGATACTTAAATTTCCTGACTTGCTCTATTTTATGGCCAGCAAACCTCTATATAAACAGAGATAGTTTAGAAAACCTTTACTTTGAACTTACTATAGTTAATGATTAGCTGATTATTTCCTCAGTGTTCAGTAAAAGCTCTCACTGCTCTCAAAAGTCCTACTTTTGAAAAAGAAAGGAGGGCAGCATCATCAGCATATATACTGTCTGAGGCTAACTTGAGAGGATGAGAAGTGTTAGAGGGGATAGCTGTAGGAAGATCACTAAGGTATAGATTGAAAAGGGTGGGTGAAAGAATGCACCCATGATGTACACCTCTTGCAGCCTTAATCCAGTTAGTAAGATTGCCCTGTAAACTACACCTTATTCGTACAGAAATATTACTGTATAACTTCATAGTTAAAAACCAAGTAGCATTTTGTCAATAGAGGAAGCAAGGAGTGATGGATTTGGGGACTTTTTCAACAAAAGGTCCAGGGATATATTCCTCACAGTCCCTGAACACACTGGAAAAATAATCTTCCCATATTTGGTTAGTATATTATATTGGGGTACTCCCTCAAAATTACTTAGCGCACCTGTTACAATAGACCAAAACTGTTTAGCATTCCTTACAAATGGAGCAGCTAATAATGCTGACCGTTGCCTGTGCTTTCTTTCTTTATTCCTTTTTACAATTGGGGAGAATTTACCATTCTTTTTCCTTAGACTTATTGTCCAGCCAATATCAGGCTTTGTGGTTTGCAACTCATTGTCCTATACAAATTAGTTTTAATTCTTTACTCTGTCTTGCAACGGTTTGCACATTACTTAAGGGTTAGAGAATATAAGGTTCACAAATACTGAAAACAAGCTGAACTAAAGATGGTGGTCTCAACTAGACAGAGATATAAAAAACTAAGTACTGTATCTCCCCAACTGACAAAGCTTTTCATGCAAATAACAACGCTTGCATGAAACAATCAAACCAAACAGAGATTTTGCAATAATTTCCCCCAATTGTTAAAATCATAGGCAAAGGGACTGTTCAACCATCCAAAACAATTTTGGAATGGACACTTGACCAGAGATACATGTTATTCAAACCACATTATGGGGATAATATCAGCTTGGCCAGGGAAATTGGGTTGCATCTCACACCAGTTGGCAAAAACGTTTTTGCCAATAGTCTCAAGAATTTGATCAGGAGGGCTTTAATCTGAGTTATGTGGGGGTTAGTCACTCTCCTTTGGACACGCTCCAGATTCTCACAATTTTTGAATTGTGGTGCCCAGAACTGGACACAGTATTCCAGGTGGGGCCTGACCAAAGCAGCATAGACTGGCACTGTTACTTTCCTTGTTCTAGACCAGCGGTTCCCAACCTTTGTTGGGCCGCGACTCCCCATTGGGGACAAAAGTCCCGCCCACGGCCTCCCTGATTGGTTGGGAGGCTGGGAAGGGGTGGGACTTTTGGCTGCCTACAAGCCCCAGTGGGCTTTGCGACCAGAAGTCCCGCCCCTTCCCGGCCTCCCAACCAATTAGGGAGGCCACAGAGGGGAAAGAGGTGGGACTTCCGGTTGCAAAGCCCGCTGGGGCTTGCAGTCCCGTCCCCTTCTCCCCGTGGTTGCCTGGCAGCCCCGGGGAGAAGAGGAGAAGGCAGCCCCCCGCCCCTTCCTCCCCACGGATGGCTGCACCCACGGGAAGGAAGGGAGAGGAGGAGGTGACCCCCCGCCACTTCCTTTTTGTGCGTGCTTTCACCAGCACGGGCACGCGCAGGGAGCAAGGGAAAGGAGGGAGCCCCGCCACCTTCCCCTATTCCCCGCCAATGCCTGCTCCTGCACCGGCACCCGTGGGGAGAAGGGGAGGGGGAGGCGGGTGGATTCCCAACCTGGCGACCCCCAAAGGGGTTGCAACCCCCAGGCTGGGAACCACTGTTCTAGACACCATAGTTCTATTGATGCAGCCTAAAATCACATTGGCCTTGTTAGCTGCCGCATCACACTGTTGAGTCATGTTCAACTTATGGTCTACTTGGACTCCCAGATCCCTTTCACATGTAGTCTCATTCAGCCAGGTGTCCCCCATCCTATATCTGTGCATTTCATTTTTCGGCCCTAAGTGCAGTACCTTACATTACTCTGTGTTGAATTTCATTTTGTTAGCTTTGGCCCAGCTTTCTAGTCTGTTCAGGTCATTTTGAATCTTGATCCTGTCCTCTGGGGTATTGGCTTCTCCTCCTAATTTGATGTCATCTGCAAATTTGATAAGTATGCCCCCAATTTTGTCCTCCAAGTCATTGATAAAGATGTTGAATAGCACTGGGCCCAGGACAGAGCCCTGTGGGACCCCACTGGTCACTTCTCTCCAGGAGGAAAAGGAGCCATTGACTTAGGGAGCTAGGGATGTTTAGCCTTGAGAAAAGAAGATTAAGAGGTGATATGATAGCCCTGTTTAAATATTTGAAGAGATGTCATACTGAGGAGGGAGCAAGCTTATTTTCTGCTGCTCCAGGGAACAGGACCCGGAGCAATGGATTCAAGCTACAGGAAAAGAGATTCCACCTCAACATTAGGAGGAACATCCTGACGGTAAGGGCTATTTGACAGTGGAACACACTCCCTCGGAGTGTAGTTGAGTCTGCTTCCTTGGAGGTCTTTAAGCAGGGGCTGGATGGCCATCTGACGGGGATGCTTTGATTTGAATTTCCTGCATGGCAGGGGGTTAGACTGGATGGCCCTTGTGGTCTCTTCCAACTCTATGATTCTATGATTCTATGAAATTATCTGGAGTTCAGGGTATATTATCTTCCAAGAACTCTAAATATAAAATATGATTTCAAATGAAATATTTGATTTGTAACCTCCGTCTATACTTTCCAGGGCCACAGAATTTTCATTTGGACCATTAGTGAATTTTGTTCGGTCAGGGTAACAAGGCTAAAAAAGCTCAGCCTCCTTGCCTCCTCCCACCTTGCCACTGCCTTGCTGCCAGAGGGTTACTGGTGGCACTGCCACTGGAAGCAGAGGGAGTGGTGGAAAAGCAGTCTTTGAAGGCTGTTGTTGCTGCTAGCTCCTCCTCTTCCCAAATGGTGTTGGAAGCCGCATTTTACAAGCTATTTCTATTACAGTATCTTGGCTCTCAGGATCCCTTGAACCCAATTACTGACTCAAGAAATGGCCATCTCTGTATAGAGCCAGCCTGTAGTAAGAGAAGTGCACTACTTTTTTGTCACCGCCACTTGTTATGATTATTTTTTCCTCCTTATTTCCTTTTCCAGCATTGTCTGAGGACAGGGAGATAGCAGTGATGCTGCTCTCCTACATTGGTGGTGGTTGGGCTGCTGCCTTTGCCACTGTCTCCTCTTTTGGCAGGGAATGCCTTCCTTTCCCACTAGACTTTCACACTCACAATAATGTCTTGGACACCTCACTGCATAAGTGGCCAAGAATGTCAAAACATTGTGGCCTGTTGCACGAGTGGATCAGCAGCGCAGACGCCTGGACTTATGATATTAGAGAGAGAGAGAGAGAGAGAGAAATATATTTCCCATGAAACATCCTGACTATCAGAGCACTTTAAGTAAAATAATAATAATAATAATAATAATAATAATAATAATCATCATCATCATCATCATCATCATCATCATCATCATCATCAAATTCTCTAGTTGAATTTGCTCCTCTTGAACATGATTATCTTGAGCAGAACTTTCAGTTAACTTGACTTTCTGAGTTTACACTTGCAGTGAGATTTCTGGCTCTCTGCTGGAAGATCTGTTCTGCTTCAGACCTTTGGTATTTTCAAGCATCATTTCCTCTGGCAAAGGTCAGGTTTTACTACATAATGGTGGTAGCCATAACAGCAAGGCCAATAGGAAGATGATCAAAAACAACATCACAGTGTTTTCAAGATTGTCTCATCTGGACTATTAAGATGATAAAGATTTCAGTCCAGAATGATATTTCAGTACCCTTTTCCCCTGTCTTTTAGTGTACTATTTGATAGCACTTTTAGTCACAGTATTTTATAGTATGGCAGCTAGACTGCAAACAAGGACATAAAAATAAGAGTACATTCTCATTATGTCAGTAACAGCATCATTGACAGCTATTAATACACCTATTTTCATCTTGGAAACAAGATGCTCCTAGGGACTAAGGGCTGGATTATTTCAGATGTGATTAGGTTGTATTATGTAGAGTCCATATATCCAAACAAGTACAGGGTGTCTGAAAATTATATAGAATTGAAATTTTAAAGATAATTTTCAGATACCCTGTAAAATAAAGTGGGGTTTATGAAAGAGATTATAATGGTTTCTTTTTGTGTGCAATTTAAGCCTCTGAGGAAGAGGAAACAGTACTTGCTTGATGAGAATGTATACTTATCTCTGAGTGTGTAAAACCTGAACAGGACAGGCTGTTGATAGCAGGGAGACTTGGAGGTATCTCAGTCATAGGGTCACCCTATGTAATAGCTCACTTGATGGCTTTTAAATACTTGTCTCTGGATTTCTTTGTCATTTGATCATTATCTCATTAAATCATGTCACATCTGCTCCAACCAAATCCCATGCAGTAGGTATTTTTCATCTCACTCTCAGTTTTGTCAGCTTTGAAGGGAGGGCTAATATGCTGTTCTGATTATTGCAGACATCTTCACTGTCTCCTTCACACTGTTTTAATTTTGACTTTAAAATGTGTTTATTAATTTATTTACAGATTCCTGTTCCTTCTCCCCAAAACTATTCAAAATATATGTTTGACGATTCTGGCATATTTAGAGTTATCTCTTTCTCCGTTCCCATCTGTATCCATTTTTGATGCTATAAACTTACCATAGAGCTTATCTCCCACCTGTTTCTCAAGGTGCAATTCTATCTATGTCACTTGGGAGTAAACTCAAGTGCATGAAATGGGAAGTACTACTGAATAAACCACACATAACAATTGTGTTCTAAGGGGATAATCCTACATAAACGTATTAGAGAAATAATTCCTATTTGGAATTTGAAAACAACTCTCATAGCCACTCACCATGATGATTATAGGTTTCTAGGGGAAGGTAATTCAAAAACAGTAAGATTTCCAGATATTGGTCTTCGAGTAGATTTGTTTAAGACTGCGCTACTAAAATCTTATTGGTGGGTCTAACAAAGTTTTAGATATTGAAGTTAGGGCAATTTTCCATTGGCTAACTTGCACAGGAAAATTCAAAATAGTTATTATGCTAATTTTAAATTAATATTTTCATTTTTCTTTCTATTTCTTGATATTTTGATATCAAGACTGATAGCCAGTAACTCAGACGACAGTGTTCTGTTCATATTGTGGTTAGTGAAAAGCCAGAATCCAACCTTGGTTTTAGATTCAGACTTGTTTTTCAACCATAATTTAACCAAGCATCGCTTCTTTAACTTCAAATCTCACAAGGAACTGTGCTTGATTTAAAGATTGGCCTTCCCTGGTGTTTATAAGAAAGAACAGGTATGAGTTTTAGATTTAATAGCTGCTCATGCTCATAACTGGAAATCACATTGTGAATCCACTACCAGCCATTGTTTCAGCCTCCTAAGGCTAAAGTAATATTATTATCCTGGTGTGACTTCAGTCTCTGTCAGTGAAGAGGGCAACCAGAGCCATATCAGAGCAAGTGGATGGTCTGGAAAATGGGAGTGATTACTAGGAGATGTGAAATACTGAAACATGAAAGTTTGAAGAGCATATGGTGACTGCAGTCCAAGACTGGATTCCAGAAAATAAATTCATGTTAGGGGTTCCAGTTTATGAAGTAATAAGTAGGGTTATAAAACAGCCCATGTTATAAGCAGGAATTCAGACCTGAGATTAATAATATATAAGCATTGTGTATTTCTTTCAAGCAACAAGTCAGAACTACTGGAGTGTTTTTGGCTCTTAGGACCACCTAGCTTTCTATCTGCTTTTCAGATACCTTTCTCCCAAGGAGTTCTTGATTCCAGCTCAGTGCTACATCTAAGGCAGTGGTTCTCAAACTCTTGTCTTTCAGGTATTTTGGACCAACTCCCAGAAGCTCCAGTCAGGCTGGCCAACTGTCAGGAACACTGGGAGCTGAACATTTGGAGGACCAAAGTTTGGGAACCACAAGGGAATGACTGGAACTAGCTTCTTTTGTTGACATCTCCCTTGATGATTGTCTTCTTTGACTCTGAGATGTTATACCTTATAGAAGACGGACCTTGCAACCTTCCACCACCTGCTATGGTGGTTTTTGGATCTCTTCCCTTACATCCTCATGGGGTAAGGTCTGTTCTTTGAGAGATGCAGAACTTTCATGGGAAAAGACATGACAATTACCAAATAATATTGTAGTGCATTGTTTTAAATAGCTAACTACTCTCTGCTGTCTGAAATCAACCAATAAAAAAAATCAGAGTAATAGAACTGTTCAAAACAATCATGATACCAAAACCCATAACACAGGTTAAATCTCCCTTATATTTGGGACCAGAAGTGTTTTTGATTTTGGATTGTTTTGGATTTTGGAATATTTGTATATACATAATGCGATATCTTGAGTGGGACCCAAGTCTAAACATGAAATTAATTTATGTTTTATATGCACCTTATACACATAGCCTGAAGGTATTTTTTCCATATTTTAATAATTTGTGCAGGAAACAAAGTGTACACTGAACTGCTAGAAAGCAATACTGAGGATAATGATGTCACTATCTCAGCCATCCATTAAAACAAGTTTTGGGTTTTTGAGTATTACAGATTTTGATATTCCAGATGAGGGAGACTCAACCTGAAGTACTAGAAAGAGAGAGAATTCTTAGCTGCTGCACCCCATTTGACACGAATGTTGGTTTCATTCACACCATATTAAAACATGGCTTTTTATTAAAGCTTTTGGAGACTAAATTCTTCCACCCCAAATGTACATGCATATGGTTTCAAACTGTTCTAACCTTTGAAGATGTTTTAACTTGTCAAATTGTTTTATATTTTAGTTGGTTTAAATCATTTTTAGTTTGCATTCTGAAGTGTTTTAAACTGATCTAACATACAGGCTGTACTGGGATCCCATGACATAGGGTGGAATATAAATATGTTGATAAACTAAAAATATTTACGCTGCTTGTTATACATAGAGAATCCATTACTGCTAATAGATTTCCAAAGCATGTGTGAGTTACTTATTCCTATTAGTTTCCATGCAATATATTCAGGCTGTGTTCTGCTAAACTGAAAACATATAAGTTACAGCAACCTGTTGTTGACGGTTGGGGGAACAAAATTATGTGGAATTGAAATATTATCTCCTGTCCCCCTATCTTTTTCTCTTCTCCAATGAATGTTCTGCATTGTTAGCTTTCCAGAAATTTGGACCCCTGACCTGGATCATCATCAGCTGATCAAGATTAGCATAACCCTAGTGGTTTCTACTGAGCTGAGTCAATTATGTAGCACTGCTGACTTTTGCCCTTGATCGGGTATTGTAGAATAGTAGTTTTCTAAAGCGCTTAAGTCAGCATTCTGAAGTGTGTGTATCCCTTCTGTTCTCAGGGGGAGAAAACAGTAGAAGAGTCGGAGCCTTTTTTAAAAAGGGGGAGGGGGAATTTACAATCAAAGTAAATAGAGTGTTGCTACATTCTCTCTGCTCTCCATTTTAATTAACTTTTATAATGTCAAATGAAGAGGAAGCTGAATAAGCAAGAAGAAACCAAACATCTTCCCGTTTGTTGTTTTTGAGTAGACTGCACTGTTGTGAAGACAAGTAAAAGCTGTTGCGGAAAGTGTTTGTATAGTGCTGCTTTGGAAGAAACTACTGTTTGTTGTAGGAATGATGAGCATTTTTTCAGACTTCAGGTTTTGAATAAAACTTAGGCCCAGTACAGAGGGGCAGGAAGGGACAGTGAGATGCCACATCTTTCTGCCCCGGATAGTTGCCGCAGTAACCGCATGGGCATGGCAACGATCCACTACAAAAAGGAGCTGTGAAAAGCAGCTCCTTTCTGCGCCACTGCTAAGGCACCATTAGCGCCCTGGAGTGGCATGGTGACATCTCTTGTGCGCTGCCCTGTTTGGACGTGGCACACAAGGCACGTCATCGGCACACGTGGCATGTGGATGCACACACACCCAAAACGGCGCCGGGAGAGTGCAGAGCATGTGGATGTTCCAATCTCCTGAGCCCTAATTTTATTAATGATGAGAGAAACATTTCACTGTCTTGTACTGTTTGCCTTTCTGCAGTCTAAAAGAATAGTTTATGTTCAATTTGAACATAATAAGATCTGGAATTCTTGATTACGAAGCATGTACAAACAATGTTATATTAATCTATGGTATACAATTTATAAAGCTCTGGCAGCCATCCATATATACCATTTTCCCATTCACTGCAAGGTGCAGTAGATGCCTGGATCTGGTATGGGATGCCTGGATCTGGTATGAGATGCCTCCTGCCTGGGTATGGATAGAGGTTGACATCCCATGCCTAGTGTGGGAAGAAAGGTTGAGAAAGGGTGGTGTGATCATCTCCTTAGTTTGCATTCAGTTAACTCAGCAGGGTGGAGAGGTGAAAAGGAGTTAGAATCTTGCACTTCCCAGTAGACTGTGGCAGATGTAAACTGCTGCATCCTCTCCTAACTTGTGTAGCCTTCTTCATTGATAATGTTTCCCATCTTGACCACACTCTGATGTTGCTTGGCCACACATGTCCCAATGTTAATCCATGAAATGTTGGACAGTATACTTTTATAATGTTTAGGTGAATGAAGGGGCAAGCTACATGAACAAAGAAGCACAGGAGTGAAACTGCTCCTTGGCATTACTGGACAAGAATGCCCACAGAATGTTGTCATGTGCAATAACTGTGTAGTAAGAAAAGGTCATAGGGTTTGATCAGGAATCGTCCTATCCCCAAACCTCAAGACTTGTTCAAACATTTTGGTTTGTTTTTAAATTATCAGAGGTTTTGCAGAAGGTTTTAAATTTGCAGGGGGGAGGGAAATGACTTTGGTGACATTTTGCAGCTGCGTTAATGAGGCCATTAACTGCTTGCAGTCTCTTCTTGTGAAGCAGAGCTTCTCCATGCCCTTTTGCCAAATCTGATGCATAAAATGGTGGCTGAGAATTGAGATTATTTCTTCTTTTCTCATCTTATTCATAGTTGTAGTATGTTGTGTAGCACACAAAATTGTAGTAGTTTGATATAACTTTAAATATCATGGCTACATCTTATAGAATCCTGGGGTCTGTAGTCTGTTGAAGTACTTAGAATTGTATGCTAGAGAGTTCCAGAGTACATTCCCCTAAACTACACAACTAGTGCTTTTTAGCAGGGAATTCAAACTACTTCAACAAGCTACAAATCCTAGAATTCCATATGATAGAGCCATTGTGGATAAAGCATGCAGCCATGGCACTTAAAATAGTGGTGGTATAAATATGCTAACATTGCCTCTGCTTATATCATGTTTTCTGAGGCTCTTTTCAGCTTGATGAGGTCTTGACCACCCTCATCAAGGGTCAATGAAACCCAACTGAAAAGTAACAGAGTTCTCTTGGGAAAAATGCCTGATTCTTCCTTTTTAGAAAGTTGTGTACTGAAGAAAATTTAAAATTCTCATGAGACAACCTGTTTTTCCTCTGGCTTCTAAGACGGCATCTTTTTCTACACATATCCCTACCAAGCATTACCTCATAATGTATAAATGTCCCACTGTTATAGTGCATTTTCCCCCTTGATTGTCTAATGAGAAATAGCTACTAGAAATGTCCTGCATCTCCCCAAATCTGCCAGTCTTGATTCAAATGAGGAGAAATGTATAAAGGCTGATTGACTCAGTCTGTGTGGTATGCAGCCATTTACATAAATGTTTCATGTTGCCTGCATGATGCTTTTAAAATGGAACAGCTGCTTATGTAACCATGGCACAGATAATAAAGAATTTATGGCATTTGAGGCCACCAGGACAAAACATTTCTTCTTCTACATCATTGCTACATTTTCAAGAAAAATAGCTGCTATGCCACCAAAATGTGTGTCTCCAAAGAACCCCACTCATATATGCATTGACAAAGTTGATAGGAATGAATGACTTAGCAGATTTAAAGGATCTCAGTATGTTGCATCTGTTTTTAAAAAGAGTTTTAAACAGAATAGCGCATACCATGAATACTGTAGTTTTGCTGCTATGGCCATGATCCATATATCATTTTGTGTGTATGTTTGTGCCTTCAGGTCACCTGTTGGCATATGGCAACCCTATAAATTTCATGGAGTTTTCTTAGGAAAGGAATACTCAGAGGTGGCTTTCCCAATTGCTTCCTCTGAAATGTAACCTATAGCATCTGGTATTTGTTGGTGTTTTCCCATCCAAGTACTAACCAGGGCTGCTCAGCTTGCAGGATCAGACAGGATCTGGTGCCTTTAGAATATTTAGGCCTTAATAAAGCATACATTTGTTAAAATTAGCATTTTCCTTGAATTCAGTTGGCAACAGGTCAATAATTTGTTATCTGGGATATACTTTTGATTAGCAAACATGACTCAATTTTCCATGAGACAGTTGTATATTCCACCAAGGCCCAGCATTGTGCTCTATATGTCTGATGACTATTCTCTTGTATATGTGGTTTTCCTCTGTTTGATTTCATTGTAAATTAGACATAAAACATCTTTGAAGAACATGTTCGGTGGATAGTCACTTGTAGCAATCCCAAAGTGACTAATTATCAGCAAGATTAATTCAACAGGGACACATTGCAAGGCATTCTACATGGACTGAGGGATTAGAGTAGGTGCAAGAATCATATAGCCCTTCAGAGGTTGTTGGAATGCAACTCCCAGCAACCCTAGCCAACATAGCCAATGGTGTGGATTGCAATTCAACACCATCTGGAAGGCTCAATGGTGCCCAGCTTGGATACAGCAAGGGTTCCTTACCTGTGATGTAAGGAGCCCTTAGGGCTCCATGTGCATTTCGTGGGCGCTCTGCAGCCACTCCAGGAAAATGAAAGAAATAAAAATTGAATGAAATTAAAGAATAAGAATATATTCTTATATATACTCCTAAACACCATTAATTTGTAAGACATAGAGTAGGCCTCTTAGGGGCTTGGCCACAAAAATAAAGGTTCCGTGAGTCAGAAAGGTTGGGAATCCCTGGGTTAGAATAACCCAGAATAAAGCAACTACTAAGCAGCAAGAATTGGATGCCCTGTATAACTAAAGGTTAAACAGAAGTTCCTCTAGTGTTCATATGTATCATTTCAGAGTCTGGGTAGGGGATTGAATGTTTCTTCTGCTTTCCCAAACAAAATACCACACAGAGAACAAATGTCACAAAGAAACTTCAGGCTTAGCTTTTTCTCAAGACTTATGGGGAATATTTTATTTATTTTTTATTCCTGTGGTGGAACTTTATAGGTTTAAGCCATTTTAAGTGTGAAACTTTAACTCTGGAACAGAAGAAATCCATAATAGATACTTCCCTTACCACCTTGCTCACAGGTAGCTGTGAGCAGCTTGGCTTGTGATGTCAGGGGCATTTTGCACATTACCGTAGTATGTTTAGAAAATATCTTTCAAAATCAATCTTTTTCATAGATAGCATCCTAAGCATTCTACTATATCAATATTATGATTTCAAGTGGTTTTTGAATAGGGTGGAATGCAATATTATCATTGTTTTAATCTCTGAAATACAGTGGCAATAACTATCCATGACCTAAATATACCTAATCTTGCAAAATGTAATCCATGTAGCATTTTCATAAAGTTCTGAGATAATAACTAGACATGCTATTGTAACTGTAGTCTCTTTATTTGTTAGCAGGCGGTCTAATAATGTTTTTCAAACCTGTCTTTTATTCAGGACAGGCTGCTCTATCTTAAGATCTCCTCATTCTTCCCCGAGCACCACTCAAAAAGTATTTCTATAAACCTGCTAATGCAAGAAAACAGAACCCTCATTATTGCTTCTATCTGGATGGGGATATTTTTCTTTGTGTTGTCATGGTTAGTTGCTAAGTTCTTTCCACCAGCAAATTTCATGGACAATTTTCTTACCCCATCAATTCTTTGGCTGGCATTTTATTCACTCAATATTTGCTTCAAAGGACATGGAAATAATGACCTGGGCAAATAGGCATTTAGTTAGCTGCACAAGATGATGTAGATTTCTAATTTTGTACATTGAGAAATGGTATCAGGAGGAGGCTGGTAAAGCAAGGTCATGTAAGATTTACTAGGGGTCCTATGCGAATGCATTGCATGTTACTTGCAATAGAATTCTGCTATACCTTTACTCTTTAGTGTGATGGTGACATCTGCATTGCAGCTGCCTGCAGTA
>NC_056523.1:114289825-114349604 GCF_019175285.1 Sceloporus undulatus | reverse complement strand
TAATAACATAGCAGGAATGTGATGAAGGATAATAATAATTTATGTGGCTATGTTTCTTACAAGACACATTACTCTATCTCTCTCTTATTTTCATGTTGATCCAAAGAAGAAAAAAGAAAGGAACAAGTTAGACCTGGCAAAAAAAGTTCCATCCTCCTCTTGCCTGTTTTTTCTATCTTTCTCTTGACAGCACCATTTCATAACCACTGCTTAATCCTTATTTGCAATGTTACCAGTGAAGTGTTACCAATATAGAATAGGCCTGGCTTGTTATGTGGCCAAAGAATCAGGTATTTGTAGATATGTCTAATCACATATAATGTACAACACAGGAGACAGAAGGCTCATTCACACTACAAAATTATAACACTATCATTCCACTCCAACTGTAATTTGACAGAGGACGTTTTCACATGGGGAAGATTGGAATGTTATCTCAGGATCAATGAAGAGTCAATCATGGGGTTTCACGTTATTTCACATGAGATCATCAAACGCAATCCGGAGTCATTCATGGGGTTGAACATTATTTTGCATGAGCTTATCAAACAACATTGAATGGAATCTAGTGCTGATCCGAACACAATAAAGAGTCATCCAAAAAATGGGTAGATTTGGTAAACTACCGAAGTTACAAATCCTGTTGCAATGCAAATTTGCAGTCAATTCGAATTTGGCTTGTTATGAAATGTGTTTCTAGATCACTCATGGATTCCCTTTGATTCCCATGATCCTCCTCCTCCTCCTCCTATTCCTCTTCCTTCCTCCGGCTGAACGAGTGTGACTCGTGTGTGTGTGAAAGAGTGTGACTTTTGTGGGGAAGAGGGCCTCCAAGAGGGTGCTGAGAATCAGGAGAGTCCGGCTCACCCACTGGGGCTCCTCCGAGGGTGATGACTGCAGCGGTGGCACCATCATCAGCCCTTCCCTGACCTCCCTGAGGGCAGCAGCATTTCTCCCCAGGGCTGACAAGAGCCTCCTGGCAATCGATAACACCTCCTCCTCCTCCTCCTCCTCCTCCACCTAGTGGTCCAACAGCCTCAGCAGCTCCGGCTTCTTTGTCCAGATGCCTTCAAGGTCTCTCGAGCCACCCGTGCTGCTAAGGGGCCCCTGCCGAGAGAGATGCTGCACCAGAGGACCCTGCAGAAGGCCCTCACCAAGTGCCACCAGTCCTCTGATGTGGCCTCGGCTGAGGCATCACCCATGAGCAGTGCAGGGCACTGACCCACTGTTGCCCATGTCACCTGGCTCCCCTCCCCAGCCCTGCCACTTGCCACTACACACAGTCACACACACTCAGCTGGGAGGAGGAGGAGGCAGAGGAAGATGCAGGAGCACTCTATCCAGGCTCCCCAATACCGTGGACATGAGGTTTTCTTTTGGAGCCCCAAGACAGCCACCCTTCCCTCCCTGGAGAATGGGGGGGGGGGGGCTTGTGGAAATGACAACTGAAGCATGTGCAGAAAATGTATTTCATAAGCTGGCAATGAGGATTTGTCCTGCTCCATTTGATGCCCAACTGCACATTGGGTCCACTTTAATGTGGTTTTAAATTCTTGTTGTGCTTGTGTATGATAACCATTCACAAATGGACTTGCTTTTCTGGGATGCCAGCACTTTAATCTTTTTGGGATGGAGGCACATAAGTCCCAGTGTGAAAAAGTCCAAAGATATAAGCAACACTTCCATCTCAGAAACTCAAGTCCTCATTGACTTAGAAACTGAAAACATAGCAATCCTTGATAATGAATCATGATTTTTAGGGCAAAAAAGGATAGTCCTTATCTTCAGCATCCTTGAACCTCCATACATCTATTAGACCTAAAGTCTTCATGAAATTAAAAAAAAAAAAAAAATAGGGAATTTTGCTTGATTCTGTTTAATGCTTGACACTGTTTCTGATTTTTGATCTAATGCCATAACCAAGATAAATTCCATTTTGGGAGAAAGATGGGATATAAATCCATAAAATAAAATAAAATGCCTGTCAGATCACCCTATTCCAGCCCCAGATGAAAATCCATTTTTATGTGAATAGTGCAAAATCTTTTCTGATAAATTCTTTTAAAAATTGATTTATTTTCCATGGGTGCCGTGAAAAAAACATAACAAGCGTCTAACTGATCACACTATACAGTCCAGCACAGGTGAATGATTCTGTTTATATGCTGAATAAATCAGTCAGAAATGAACTAGTCCCTTAACACACCATAATACATATTTATCCAGACATAATAATGGGTGATCCTGTGTATAACAAATTGTTTGTACAATTCTATATCAACATCAATAATATTAAATCATCATGGCATGAATAAATACATGGGGAGAAAAACCACATGGAAAGGACAATTTAATTGCTAACAATAAGCTTCAAAAGTGCTTTGTATAAATGGTAATAGGTACATAGTTCAGTAAATTTGATGTATATATAGATGTGTATGAACCATTTGTTATGGTCTTATGACCATAACAAATGATTTATACACATCTATACATCAAATTTGCTGAATCAATCAATACATTAATAAATTCATTCATAAACAATTAATTCATAAATCAAATTATACCACATCAATTAATTCTTAGATAAATTAAAGACCTCAAAAACCATACCATTCCTTCCTATCTTCCTGCTTTCCTTCCCTCTTCCTGCCAGGCCTCCACCGCTTCCTCCTTCTACTCCTCCCAGCTCCCTCCCTCCCTCCCTCCCTTCCCTCTTTCCTGCTGGGCCTCTGCCACTTCCCCACTGCTGCAGCACCAGCCAGCATGACACAAGTGGCAGCAGCGTGGCAGCAGCACCAGAAGCCCCACCAGCACAGGGAAAGCAGTGGCAGTAAGGCAGCAGTGCCAGAAGCATAGCCAGCCCTGGGGAAGTGGCGGAGGCCCGGCAGAAGGAGGGAGGGAGGGAGGGAGGGAGCCAGGAAGTGGAGAAGGAAGATGGAGGATTCTTTTTTTAAAAAAAACAAAACAAAAATAACACTAATCGCAAAATAGGTAGAATGGCCTAGCAGCTATTCGCCTTTGCAAGTCGCTGCTTTGCCAGTCTATCAGTTTTGCGATTATCTTTATTTTGGTTTTATAAAAAAAGACTCAAAAAAGCAGCACTGTGTGTGTGTGTGTGTGTGTGTGTGTGTGTGTGACATCTCTGGGGATGGATGGCACACACCCTTCTGCCATTTGTCCCTCCTCTCTAAAAGAATCTATTCTGATCTGGTGTTCTCACTATGAGGAATCACTTCAGAATTGATTCTTGCCAAAAGAACCTCTGAAAAATGGCTACCAAAAAAACCCCAGGCTTTTTGCATTTGCTCTGCTTTATTTCCCCTGGGATCAATCAAATGAGGATCAGGACTGAGTTCTCATGGGAACCAGGGGCATATAGTTCAAATTAGGATTCGGAGCTTTTTGTAGTGGGAACGAGCTCTTTCTTAGCAAATCTGGTTTTGTTCTCAACTGAATATGGAAGCAGGAAAGGATTATGCTGATTTTTTTAAGATCCTGAAAGCATTGCCAATGCAGTTTTCTTATACTGTGCATGTGGAATTACTTCAGTATTGCTAAGGCTGTATAGTTTGGAGAACCTTGAGGTATTTATCTGTTTATTTAAAGGCAAGTCCTGCATGATGATGATAGGTTCCTTATCTCTTTCTACTATGATGTTTAGGCAGCTGCCTAAATTCCCAGCTGGAAGGTATATTTATTTATTTATTTGCAATTATATCCAATTTTTCAGCCAGAGGAACTCCTAATGCTAATGAAAGATCAGGAAGGAAGGAAGGAAGGAAGGAAGGAAGGAAGACACAAATAAAATGACTGACATTGCTCACAGCCATAATACATAAAAAAGGAGGAAGGAAAACAATAGAAAGAAAATCACAAAAAAGTCTTTGTTCATTGGCTTTCCATGTTGTTGTTGTTATGTACCTTCAAGTCATTTTTGACTTATGTCAACCCTAAGGCGAACCAATCATGCAGTTTCCTTGGCAAGAATTGTTCAGAGGAGGTTTGCCATTGCCATCCCCTGAGACTGAGAGCATGTGATTTGCCCAAGATCACACAGTGGGTTTCATGGCTGAGGGGGAAATCAAACCCTGGTCTCCAGAGCCATAGTCCAGCATTCAAACCACTATGCCACACTGTCTTTTCATGCCGTCTAGGATTTTTTCAGATATGTTTGCTTTAGTCTAGATTTCTTAGGGATATGCATTATTTTACAATTTAACTTTGTTTTCTTTTAAAGTCTTTCATATCTAATTTATCCAGTTTATATATAAATGTAGTGAGAGAGAGAAAAGGGGAGGGGTTTTGACAGAGGCCCTGGAGTTCTCTGACTGAAAATTCTAAGTGCAGCTCTCTAAACTACATTTCATAGGATGATGCCATGGTTTCTTTCACACTACAAAATTGTAACACTGTGATTCTATTGTAACTGCTGTGGCAACACACTAAGGAATTCTAGGATTTGCAGTTTAGGGAGTGATCACTAGAATTCCCTGGTAGAGCATGAGCTTTCATAAACTGCTAATCCCATGATTCTCCAGGATGCAACCATAGCAGTGGAATCATAGTGCTATAATCATGTAGTATGAAAGAATTCAGGGTGTCCAATGAGATGGATGAATATTTCAGGAGGAATAAGTTTCAATAAAGACAGTTCCAGTGAAAACAAGTTGGGCACTGAAGTTGAACTTCCAATGACAAGCGTTCATTTTATAACAAAGATGGTGAGATCAGCTCCTCATTCCTCCTGTAAATATGCCCACAATCAGGTATGGATCAGCCACCAGCACGTAGGTACACATGCAGCCAAACAACATGCTGAAATACAGAAAGAGTCAAGGTGCACCATGGGAAATGCACTTTGCAGTTAACTGCTGCCTGTCACAACAGAGAATGCTGAGCTAGATAGGCCATTAATCAGACCTCAAGGCAGGTTTCTATGGGAATTCAACATAACTGAAAAGGCATCTGAGAACTAAAAAGTTAACAGAGATTACGTCATTTGTCCTGATTTAAACTGTTTTAAACGCACTATTTTCTCCTGTCTTCCTTCGAACTAGGCAACAGCAATGCCTATTTAAAATCACATAACATGTCAATTCATGTAATTATGTGTCTTTTAAAGTAGTCAACCACTGGTGAAGATCTCAGTACAACTTGACTTTATGGGCCTCGCCACTGTCAGTTAACATATTTTTGTCTTTCTACTTACACAGATTCATGGTTTTTGTCTGACACCTGTGATAGATTAGGAAAGAGCTTGAACTTGGGCGGAAACTAGATTGGTTCAGGACTTGAAAGCTGAAAATAGAAATAATTTATTCTGAACCCCTTTTGTGTTTAATAGGAATCTGAGGTGCCTTACTTCCTCTTTCATTCACACAGCTGAAGCAGCTGTTTTGAAAGTCCATGTTGAATCAGCCAGATAACACTGCTCTCTGCTGTCCACATTTTGCACTGAAGTAAATCTCCAAATTTCCATGGCCAGAATGAAAAGGGAAATTATGCCAATGGATAATAAGGTGTTAAATTCTTCAGATCTCAATGTACTATGTAATTCCTAACACCAGGTGCCCTTTAAGGGTAACTAATTAGGGATCATCTCAGGATCTGAAGTCAGAATTTAACTGTTGCAAAGGCATTACATGTGAAAACAAACAGAATTCTTCTAATATTCATTTTTTCTTGCTTTATAGCAGTGAAGCCCTCAATTTTCCGGCATTAACAGTAAACCAATACTTCTGACAAGGGGTTAAAAAAGGTAGCCTTTTACAACCTGATATAGCAAGAAAAAATCCACAAATAAAACAGTAAATGATTTAATCATTTACTGATTATTATTTTTTTATTTCTTCTTAGCTCTGGGTTACTATAAGCTGGTTATTCTGGACATGTTGGCCTCATGCCCATTTCCACTGTCACTTGACCCAGAAGCACTTCCAACTTGACTGCCAACCCTTGTCTACCCCACCTCTGTGACGTAACACTGAAGTTTATCAGATCAATGATTAAGCACTGGTAAATCACATCTAAAACATTGAAGAACTGTGTGTGTGTGAAAGCCTGGCGTGCTTCCTCAACATCGGGGAATTGTCAGCGCCCCTCCAGTGTCACTGAATGGTTCGGGGAGAGGGAATTTCCTCTGAACAGAAACTTTGCATTCAGATGAAAATCCCTCTCCCTGAACCATTCAGTGATGCTGGAGGGGAGGTGACGATTTCCTGACACTGAGGAAGCATGCCAGGCTTTCACACACACATACTTCTTCAATGTTTTAGAGGTGATTTACCCCATGGTAAGTGCTGGTGTGATAATCTTCAATGACACATTCCCCATTTTTTCAATTTTAAAAAAAACTGCTTCAGTCCCCTGAATAGGTTTAGTTATTCCTTTCCAGTATCTTTTGGCTGAGATGTGGTAACCAGAGCTTAGTGTTCTCAGGAGACCAAGGTTCAAATCTCTGCTCAGCTATGGAAACCCACCAGGTGACCTTTGGCAAGTTGCACACACTCAGGTTTAGAGGATGGAAAAGGCAACTCCTCTGAACAAATGTTGCCAAGAAAAGGCAAACATGATAGATTTGTGCTAGGGTTGCCATAAGTCAGAAATGACTAGAAGGCACATAATAATAATAATAATAATAATAATAATAATAATAATCAACCAAAATTTTACATGTTGTTTTGGGTGATTTGCATAAATATTATTACATTCACAGTTTTATTTTCCTGTTTGCATTTGTGTGCAGCTGCAAGACCTCCTGCACTTGTGACATGAATGTTTGCTTGGCAATGTCAAATAATCAAGAAAACTTACCCTTTATCATTATTGATTGTGAAAAATTTATAACATGAAGATGATTTTAGATCGGCAGCCCTAATATTGTGGTATATTAATGAAACTCTCAGCAGATCAATTAATTACATGGAGCATCTTATAAAATCAAGGCTCCCTAGGGTGGTTTTATTTGAGTGGTATGTGTCTTTTTTCCAAATTATTTTTTAAATAAACAAACAGTTTCAGTTCAGGAACTCAGAGGAACAGAAAAATCCATTATTATCCCTTGGAAGACCCTATAATAAGCACATTTATGCAAATATGGAAACCTTTCCGATCTTGTTAGTAATGTAGCCAATCAACCCTTCTCCAGAATTGCTTTGTATAACTGAGCTGACCAATACCACAAGCATACAGCAGAGTGCAGCATAGTCCATATATAAATAATTATGGTCTCAGTTCTTCTCTCAAACTTGCTGTGCAGTACTTGATCAAAACTAATGGTAGAGTGTGTATGAGAACAAATTGCTATCTTGATAAAATGTTACCTTTACCAGAGTATTTGTTGCTTCCTTTTAACTGTATGGAGCATTATAGCCAGAACTGGAAACATTGATGTAGGAAGCAAATTGTTTTGTTTTGCAACTTTAGAGCATTTGTGTCTCTTTTCCCCTGAAGTAACTTCTTTGTTGGAAGGAAACTGCTGTTCTGTGTGCTTATTTTGTAAAATGCAGAGTGGAAGGACGTTATCAGACAAGGGAAATTGGAAGTATAATCCAATGGCAATCTGAATGCAATCATGGGGTTTAACATTGTTGCGTGATAGACTACCACAAGCAAATTCGGGCAATGGGAAATCAGTCTGAGTGCAATCATGGGGTTTCACATTATTGCATGATAGACTACCACATGCAAATTTGGGCAATAGCATGCTATTTTGGGGCAATGGGAAGTCAGTTCAAATGCAATTCGCATTCACATAAATTTGCTGAACTAGCAAATTCACGTAAATGTGTTCTGGCCCCACTTTCTTTTCATTCGAAATTAAGAGAAATTCCTCACATGGGATAAAGTCCGAGGAGTTGAAGACTACTAGATGCAATACCCTCTGCTCTACTAGCATATTTCCAGTTGTTAGGTGGGTAGGGACTGCTTGGAGAAGGGGCTGCGGTTCATCAGTAGAGCACATGGTTTGTATGCAGAAGGTCCTAGGTTCAATCGTGAACATCTCTAGATATGGCTTCCGACCAGCACACACAACAATGGATTAGATGGATTAGATGGTATAAGGCAGTTGTATATGTTCCGATGTGACAACATGGTCATTCAGTAATGTGGAAGAAGCTGTTTGTCCATGCTGCTAGCAACAAGTTCTCCCCTCTGTTACTTTACTTGCAATCATGTAAATCTACCTACTTAACAATTATCACTGCATCACTATAGACATGTTGTAATATAAATTCTCTGGGTGATTCACAAATTTAGCACTGAAAAGAGAAGTATTACTGCAGGAGAAGCTCTAATGAACCTTGTTTAGAAGCCACTGAGTATCTTAGCCTTGACAATAGCTGTGCTTCTAAAAAACATTTGCTTTTTGGGGTTGTGTGTGCAAAGCCAACCATTCAAAGCATAACGTTCAGAGATATTAACACTGTTAAACACTGTTGAGTTTATGCCACAGTGATATACTGGCAAAAGTCCTCTGCTAGCTAAAATCTGCCATCAAAACAAGGGGGAGAGTAAGTTTTAAAAGTTTTGTAGCCATAATACCAGCAGAAAGTTTGGTAAGAATGAGAGTAGCTGTAAGTAACAATTCTACACTATGTGGGGTTAGGATTCAGAATAGTTTCAGCTCAGCTGCTCTGTCATACAGTATTGTCCTCTTAGATCAAAACACACTGCAGAAATAATCGAGTTTGAGACTGCTTTAACTGCCCTGGCTCAGTGCTAGAGGATCCTGGGAATTATAGTTTATTGTGGCACCAGAGCTCTCTGACAGAGAAGACTAAATGTCTCACAAAACTACAGTTCCCAATAAATGCAGAAAAATACCTTTTCACATGACCACCAGGGCATGGATAACTTTAGCACAAAAATGGAAATCTGACCATATCTCAGAGAAAAAAGAATGGCTGCTAAAATTTTATGATGCAACAGGACTGAATAAACTAACACAACTAATGCAAGGAAAACCATTAGAGAAAGTAAAAGAAGATTGGTTTTTGGTTTTTAAATATTTGAAAGTAATGTGGAAAGAATCAACAGTGATGGATATGTGACTGGGGATATAGGATCTTTGATTTCTTTGATATCTTGACAAACTTCCAATAAAGGGAAGATAATGTGTGATGTTAAATTATGTAAATAAGATAAAACTTAAAAGTCTAACAATGTCAAATAGAAACAATTTTGGTTATAAGATAAATTATATTGTATGTGGTAACTTACATGGTACATTTTCCAAAAAGAGAGGGAAAACAACGATTAATGATAGACAGATTGAAGAGGAGAATACATTGGTACCCCGGGTTACGAAATTAATTCGTTCCGCCGCCGCTTTCGTAACCCGGGATACTTCGTAAGCCGAATAGCCCATAGGCGCTAATGGGGAAAAAGCCGCGGCTGCGCCGCGGCTCCATTTAAAACAGCGCCGGGGTTTTTTCGTAACCTGAAAAAACCTTCGTAAGCCGAAACAATAAATCCCTATGGGATTTTTTCGTATCCCGAAAATTTCGTAACCTGGGTATTTCGTAACCCGGGGGACCAGTGTATAATTTTGAATCTGTCAAAATCAAAAGAGTAGATGTTTTGTTGAATGGATGAATAAAATAGGCTCAGACCTCTCTTTGAATATTTAACAAAGAAGAATATAAGACAAAGAATATATGGAAATAAGAAATGGAACAAGATAGGAAATTATAAAAATAAGCTATAATAAAGAGTAAAATGAAGATTGCAATAATAACAATTTGTGTAGGTGTGGTATCGACAGATGTGAAAGTAACAAATTCAAGATTTTGATGGAAAATCAAACTGATGATAAATTGATGATTGATGGAAAAGAAGTAAGGTATGAATGGAAAGATGGTGAAAGAAAGTGTAAAAATGTTAGAGTAAATGAAGGGATGGCGAGAGAGAGAAGAAAAGAGAACCCGTTAAGAAAGGGAAGAAAGAAAGATGGGGGAAAGGGGAGAAAAGGAAGGAATAACAGGAAAGTACAGTGGTACCCCGGGATACGAAATACCCAGGTTACGAAATTTCCGGGATACGAAAAAATCCCATAGGAAATAATTGTTCCGGGTTACGAATGTTTTTTCGGGTTACGAAAAAAATTTTGGTGCTTTTTTCGGCTTTTTCGCACGAAATCGCGGCTTTTCCCCATTAGCGCCTATGGCATTTCGGCTTGCGAATGCTTTTCGGGTTACGAAAGCGGCGGCGGAACGAATTAATTTCGTAACCCGAGGCACCACTGTACTAGACAAAAAGACAAAAGAAAAGAAAGTAGAGTTATAAAGATGGAAGGGGAAGAAGGAAGGGTATATAGTTGAAGGATAAGAAGAGGAAGACAGTAATTGAAAGACCATCAATACTGACTGGAGTTGCAGGATAAGAAAATATAGAAGATTGGTAAGATGTAAGTATGTATGGTTGTATATGGTATGTTGATATGACTGGTATGAGTGCATGTATTTTTATGGAATCAGGTTTGTTTTTTAATATGTTTAATACTTTTTTAAAAAAAAATCTACAGTTCCCAGAATTCCCTAGTACTGAGCCAGGGCACTTAAAGCAGTCTCAAACTGAATTATTTCTGTAGTGTGTTTTGGACCTTAGTTAGCCCTACTTATATTTGATGAAAAGGTACTATTAGCATGGGCTCCATTTTGTTCACAATAGTCCATAAGGGAATGTGTGTTGTGTGCTGTTGGGCTATAGTTGAGGAATTTGTAATTGAAAGCTCAACTATGTTTGTTGCATGACCTTGGGTCAGTCACTATCCTTCCATCTAATCTTGGGCCTTAGATGGTATTGGAGTACAGCTCTAAGGCCATGCTAGCTGGGTCTTTTGGGAGCTAATGTCTAGTGGCATCTAGTGACCCATGGTCAGAAACCCCTGAAACTACCTCACACTGGATGAGTTCATTTGTCTCTGTATTAAAGGTCTCATCTACACTTGCCAAGGTATTCTGCACCTAAAATATTATGGCCCCAAATTCCTGCCGAATTCACCTCTTACACTGCAGCTCTCTTCCCTGCAGCCATGGGCAGTTGCCCTCCCATTCATTCCCCATTCATCACCCAGCAATGCTGCAGAGATCAGGGCAAAGTGTTCAGACATGCTATCAATGCTGGGTGTCTCATTCTAATCTCAGAATAATTCACACCCACAGTGGCAGCACCAGTCAGCTCTCAGAGACTATAAGTGAAAAGACAGCCATTGTCATAAATGAAAACCCTCTGAAAAACCACAGAAAAGATAAGTCTTTTTAATGCAGGACATTAATGCATGGGGAACCCTCAAATCAGGTCTGGGCAATATATAAACAGCTGGTACCGGATTCAGGGTTTTGGAGTTGCATAGTGTAAACAGCACACATCAAGAGGAATTCAGGTTTCATAGGTAATGTAGACAAGCCCATAGTAAGCCAGAGCAGGAGATACTTGTCTCCTGAGAAGCTAAACAAACCATAACAGTTCTCTCTATGGTTTGTTTACCATGACATCTGAACTCATCTCTCTGGTTTCCTCCTCTCCTGACAAAACAAAGTCTTATGTCAACATCAAAAGTATGGTTTTTGGTACACCACAGCATGAAACAACCGAGTTGCTTCTATACAACTAAAATCAGTTCTAGATTTATGTGATGTGCAGATGCTACTATTGTAAGGGAATAAGGATGACTACATGATACACTGCCTTCAGCTTCAAGATGAAGGGGAGGAGTGGGATATAAATCAAATCAAATGAATGCAAAGCAAAAACTAGAAGCCATGAGTAATTAATCTGGAAGTAACTTGAATTTGCATAGCAAGTTGTAAGGTTAAGCCTTCTAGCAGTTGAAATATTGTGAGAGAGCCAGCCCATCCTAAATTAGTGATGATGCAAAACATATCTTTCACTTCTTGAGGCTTCTAGTGAGTTTGGCTTTCTAGCCTTTGATCTAGCTTTGATTGTTGCAAAATTAAATGAAACTGCTGGTGCAATTAATATAAAATGTGTCATTGCTTTTAATTTTTAACTTCATTGTATCTCCCATGATTATACTTGGAGGAATAAATTACTAATTGCCATGCTTTTGAATTTGGAATTCAAAAATTTGGAAGGGACCCCCAGGGCTATCCAGTCCAACCTGTTGCAATGCAGGAATACACAATCAAACCACTCCTGACAGATGGTCATCCAGCTTCTGTTTAAAAACTTTCAAAGGAGATTCCCCCACCCTCTGAGGCAGTGTGTTCCACTTACAAACAGCTCTAACCGTCAGAGTCAGAAAGCTCCTGGCTTTGAAAAGCAGCCTCCAAAGCACAACTGGCACCTGGGATGCAGCCACCCAGCGACAGCGGTGGCAAATTACATGTGATAATACCCACCTGCATCCTGCAACCCGTATGCATCCCATTAGGGAGCAGTCGGGTTATTTGTCAATGCGATAATCTCCCATGACTTTGGGATTTAATTGGAAATAATTTCTGTTGCTCTGTAACAGTTGAAGACCTGTCTGTCTAATTCTGGAAGCCATTTCTTTTCAAAGATAAGAAATAAAGCAAAACAGTATCTACCTCCTCAACATAATTTGGTCTCTAGCTACAAAGGAACTTTTTGCATGTTTTTAATGCCATTGTATTGCTTATCAATTTTTTTGCCTTGCACATCTTTTTCTATTTTGTAAGAAAACGGGAAGGGGGGTATGGCTTGACTGCGAGGCCTTCTGATTGGTTTGCAAATGCATGAGGCTGAAAACCTCTGACAAGCACAAACATGCCAGAGGAGGTTTAGAATGGGAAGACACACGAGTATCAGAAAATTGGTCAGGTTTTAGAAGGATTGTCATTTTAACTGCACACACAGTTTCAGGCAAAATAATAATAATAATAATAATAATAATAATAATAATAATAATAATAATAATAATAATAAATGAAAGCCTGCAGAAGTTTCAGCACTGATATTTTCAGAGTTCATGATTGCTCATGCACATACTTAATTTATTCATATCTATCTTGTCCCATTGATTTTACTGGGTCTCTGCTATGTATCACTAAATGTAGATCCAACTCAAGGTATATGGCATACCTAAAATATGTGCCTATGAGGAGAAAATAGTTATTTTGGTTTTGGAGATAGTTAGAAGATGAAAAGATATAATATTACTTAATATAGCCAGGCACCGTTTTGTCAAGTTCAGAACTATTCTGTTCTTGCCTTGTACTCCAAAAGCCATGGAAATGGATTATGCAGATGGCAGTTCATGGTAGAAGGACATATTTAAATAGTTGAAATCAGCTGGAAATTCTGCTTAAGTTAAAGCAGCCATTGAACACACAAAGAGGAGAAACAGGAAGCCAGCAGTAGTAGTAAAACAGCAACAACACAGACTGTTACCAGCATGGGATTGCTAGTTAATCAAATACAGGTCTTTAAAAGAATATTAATTTATGCTCAAGATGAATTAGTGGAAAAAGATCTTTCTACTGTATAAAATAAACATAGTTTAAGAAAGAGTTGGGCTCAATAGCCTAGTAGCACTTAATATAAAGCTGTGTGCAGGGATTTTGAATTCCTCTTCAGTAAATATTAATAAATGGCTAAAGACATTTTGAACAGCAAATCCCTGGTGGATAGAAATGGACTGTCTGAGCAATACAACATTTCTGTTAAATAATATAGCACAATAACCTCAATATAAGACTGTAATAGGATAGGAAAAAATATCTCCTTTCAAGATCTATTCGCTCTTATAGCTTCATCATACAACAATCTGCAATCCCCGAAGCCCCTTTTCTCCCCCTCCCCCTCAAGTATAATAATAATAATTATTATTTTTATTATGCTTTATTTATATAGCGCTGTAGATTTGCACAGCGCTGTACATACAAACAATAAAGTAAATAAGAATAAACCTGCCCATGGTGTACAATCTAAGAAATAATAGCATAATACATATCAATACATAACTATACAGGAAAGGGTTCAATAAAACAGGCAACAAAATAAAAACATCAAATAGCAAATAATAGTCATGCAATGCCTGAGAACGCTTCTCTGAAGAGGATGGTCTTCAACTCACTTTTGAAACTGGTTAAAGAAGTGATGACCCGTATTTGTGGGGGAAGGAGGTTCCAGGAGTGAGGGGCAGCAAGTGAAAAGAGACGAATCCGGGACAGGGCAGAGAAAATCCTGGGCTGAGACAGCAGACCTTGACTACCAGAATGGAGGGCCCAAGTGGGAAGGTGAGGAGAAAGAAGGTTAGATAAATAAGGAGGGGCCAGCCCATGCAGGGCTTTAAAAGTCAGCAACATCAGCTTATACTGAATAGGGAAGGGGAGCCAGTGAAGGGATGATAATAAAGGAGAGATATGGTCAGAGTAGTGGGCGGATGTAATAATATGTGCAACTGAATGTTGGACAGAAATTAAAGGACGGAGGTGAGAGAGAGGAAGCCCTGCCAGAAGGAGATTACGGTAGTCTAGTTGTGAGATGACCAGAGCATGGACCAGAGTCTTGGTAGTAGAGGCCAAAAGAAATGGATGGGTTTTAGCAATATTGTAGAGAAAGAATGTACAGGCCTTGGCTGTGGCCTGGATCTGGGGGATACACGACAGAGAAGAATCAAAAATGAAACCAAGATTGCAGGTTTCCTGGACCGGTCGAATAGAGATGTTGTCAACAGAAATAGAAAAGGAGTATTGGAGGGAGGGCTTAGGTGGAAAGACAAGAAGCTCCATCTTGGACATGTTGAGCTTCAAACGCCAATGGCACATCCACTGAGAGACAGCTGTAAGACAAGATGAAACTTGCTGTTCAAGACCCAGAGAAAGGTCAGGGGTGGAAAGATACATATGAAAAGAAAGAGCTAGAATTCTGTTTATCCTACTCTCTCTTTATCTGCATGTAGACATCTTCCAACAGTGAGTATCTTGCATCACTGTAAACATGGGGAGGGGGGGTTATTTCACAGGTTTATATTGTGACTTACTGCTCCTAAATTGAAGCCTAATTTGGGCTGCATCCCGATCCTATTGCATGGCTTTTGTCTCCCAATCCATTGAAGCATGTTAAGGGATGCGGGCTGCAGCCGAGTTGTACTCGGATGGCAGATTGGGAGGCAAAAGCCATGTGATAGGACCAGGTTGCAGCCCAAATGAGGCTTCAATTCGGGAGCAGTAAGTCATGTTTTAAAAGCTGTGTGATTAGCTCCATAGATGATACTTGTTGCATGAAGGTGGATCTCCTCCCATGTTGTGGCCCTTAGACTCTGAGGGGGTGTTCTCACTGGCTTATACTCCATGTTACAAATCGAATCCAAGGTATAGCGTTCCTATTAGAAACCAAATTAACTCTAGAACAGTTCCAGAGTAACCTGCAATCGTTCCCACTAAAATCCGAATCGTAAACCAGATTTTTATTTAATCCATGTTAATGGCGTATAATCTGGGTTAAAAAAAAATAGAAGGGTTGAACCTTGATTCGGGATAGGATTTGGAGTATTTAAATAGGAACGTTTTGACCTTTGAATTGGGTCAACTGGATGGGAGGAGCAGAGCGCGATGTTCAAAAAGACACCTATTTCTAAAGTAGATGTAGAGAAATATTTACAGAAATGTCCATTCCCGGAACTGAAAGAGGAGCAGATTGCAGAATTAAACAGGAATATCACTTTGAAGGAGTTGAAAGAGGCAATACAACGAGCTAAGCCTGGCAAGGCACCCGGGCCAGACGGCTTCACGGAAACGGAAATAGGTAAACATCTGCTTGAAGTGATGAATTCAATCAATGGAGATACCTTGCCATCAACGTGGGAGGAAGCTAACATCATCCTGATCCCGAAAGAAGGAAAAGATCACCAATACTTAAAGAACTACAGACCGATCTCGTTGCTAAACGTGGATTATAAACTCTTTGCAGATGTGATGGCAAATAGATTGAAAAGGGTGTTGTTAACAATAATCCAGGAAGATCAGTGCGGTTTTCTCCCAAAAAGACAACTGAAAGACAACCTAAGATATATTCTAAATGTGATAGAACATTATGATTGGCATAATGAAAGAAAACTGGCTCTGATCTTCCTGGATATTGAAAAGGCTTTTGATTCTCTGAACTGGACTCCTATTGTTATTACATTGAATCGGTTAAAAGCCGGTCAAAGATTTGTGAATTGGATAAAATCTGTATATACTACACAATCTGCAAGAGTCATAATTAATGATCAGAGGACAGATCCAATTTCGCTGTTTAGAGGTACCAGACAGGGATGCCCCTTATCCCCCCTATTGTTTATCTTGGTATTAGAATCTTTGTTAATTAATTTGAGGGAGGATAACGAAATCACAGGAGTGAAATTTAAAGGGGAATGCTTGAAAGTAAGAGCTTACGCTGGTGATATTGTGATCACACTAGAGGACCCTGTGACAAGCTGTGACAAATTGTTACAACATTTAAAAAACTTTGAAAAAATAGCGGGTCTTAAAATCAACATAGAAAAATCAGCTGTGATCACAAAAAATATGGATAAAAACGATCAAAATAGTCTAATGAAGAAAACTGGTTTTAAAATTACAGATAAGGTGAGATATTTGGGGGTAATGTTAACTAATAAAAACTCTAATTTACTCAAGAATAATTATCAGAGTAAATGGGCAGAAATTAAAAAAGACATGAAGAATTGGCAAACAATAAATCTTTCGTTACTAGGTAGAATTTCTGCAGTTAAGATGTTTGTGCTCCCCAAATTATTATTTTTATTTCAAGCAATACCCACCATTAAAAATGAAAAAATACTCAAAGATTGGCAAAAGCAACTAGCAGACTTTGTATGGGCCGGGAAAAAACCGAGGATCAGAATAAAAATTTTGTATGATGCAAAAGAAAGAGGTGGTTTTGCCCTCCCAAACTTGAAGTTATATTTTGACGCCTGCGCTATAACCTACTTAAAGGAATGGATAACCTTATCGAATAGTAAGCTTCTAAAGCTAGAAAGCACAAATACTAGATTTGGTTGGCATGGATTTATGTTTTATGAGAAAATTAAGGCTAATCGCAACTTTAATGACCATTATATTCGAGCCGCAATATTTAATATATGGAATAAGTATAAAAAAAGAATTTCACCTAAATTTCCTTGGTGGCTGTCGCCACATGAGGCACTATATTGCTACGACCCTAAAAAAAACCAGAACTGGATTAAATACAAAGACCTCTTAAATAAAGATGGGTCTATGAAAACATATGAAAACTTGAAACAGGAAGGATGGGACATAGGTTGGTTTCTATACAGACAGCTTAGTTGTAGATACAAAGAAGATAAAAAACAGGCAGGATTTACTTGTGTTAATAATGAAATGGAAGAAATCATTTGGAAATCAGAGTCAAAAACAATGTCAAAGGTTTATAAAAAATTACTAGAGTGGTACACGGAAGATGAAATTGTTAAGGACTCAATGGTCAAGTAGACACAGAACTGTGGAAGGAATATTGAATTGTCTCAGTGGGAGAAATCATGGTCTAAAAGAATGAGCTATTCATCATCACAATATGTCAAAGAGAACTATTATAAAATCTTATATAGGTGGCACTTGACCCCAGAGAAGATAGCTAAAATGTATAAGACGGGTAAGAACGTATGTTGGAATTGTCAAAGAGAAGTTGGTACTTATTACCATCTATGGTGGTCACGTAATAAGGCAAAAAAGTTCTGGAAAAATATACAAACTGAAATATATAACATATTGGGTGTTAATTTAAGAATGAGAGCTGAAATTATGTTACTTTGTATGTTTGATGAGAAAGACGAAACCAATCATGGCAAAATTTTGTTTTACATGTTAGCCACTGCTAGATTGACTTTTGCAAGACATTGGAAGTCCGAGAAAAATGTTGAGATAGATGAATGGCGAGAAAAGTTTTATGAGATGATGGAATTGGATCTTCTTTCTTATAAAATGCAAAATAAGAATAATGTAAAATGGAGAGTCTCTTGGGAAAAAATCTTGGAATATATGGGGAAAGTTTGGGGTAAGGCCGTAAACTGGGAATCAAATATTGAGGGTATTATTTAGCATAATATATAAGCGAAATATGGTTTTGAGTTACTTAGTTGAAAGTTTGAAGGTATAAGGGAATACAGTAACAAAGACCAAAAGATAGTGGTAAATTAATAAAAAACAGGGGAATTAAGAAACAAATAAACAGATTAATAAGGCAAAGGGGAGACCCTGAAACCTTAGGAATAAGATGTCATGGTCATATTATAATATATGAAATGTTTTGAATAAGTAAGTTACGGTTTAAGTTATATGGGGAAAAAAAGGGTGGGAGGAAGGAAATAATATAGACAGCCATGTTTAGAAGTGTCACAAGAACAGACAATGTAAAAAGATGGACAAGAAAATCATTCTAGAAATTTGGGGAAGGGAAGTGGAATAACAGTAGTAGTAAAACTTGATTTTTGAAAGTATTTTAATGCAAAATATAAATATAAAGAATTTAGAATCTGTGATAAATGTAAATTTTGATGCTGTGAATGGAAAACTTCAATAAAAAATATATGGGAAAAAATGGTTAATGTTTAAAGTTGATTTTATGAAATGCAGATGTTCTGGAGGATAAAGCAATGATTCCTTCAAAGGCTTATCAGCATGTCTTAAAAATGCTATCTGGCTGTTTCTGATCCTTTGCCTGAGGGAACTGAGAATTGCTCTGGGGGAGAAAAGATTCCTTGAAATGCAGAGGCTGTGCTTGAGGCAGCAACCCAGAGGAAGAAAGCGCAGTGCTGGCTAGATTTCCAAGAATACCAAAAACTGGAAATCTTCAAAGGTTTTGATATGATTAGATCAGTGGCACTGTCTCTATAGACTGAACACTAGCACACATAGTGAGGCAGCCCACCCAGCACTGTAAACTGATTGGAGCCTGTCAACAATGCAAAAATATTTACGCATAAATGTACTCCTTAGTGACTGCCTCTCAAAAGTGAAACACAATAAGATAACAGAGTGACATGTGGCTTTTCTTCCCCACCAAGGATCCAACTTCTTCATGACAGCTGTCCAACTTCTTCATGACATCTCTGTGTTGTTGTTTTTTTAGAGTGTGTAGTATATGCATAATGAAAGGGTACACCAGAAGCCTCTGTGTTTCCATTCTGGAATTTCAAAATAACCATTTATTTTATATATTTTTATTTTATTAATCAACACAACATTGATTGTACAATGTGTGTTCAAATAATTATATGGTATAAGTAACACTTCAGCTTTTTGTCTGGAGGAGACGTTGGGTAATTTAGGAATTTCATTGTCCACTGATAAAGACTATTGAGTTAAAAGACATCTAGCTTCTGTTTGTATGAAGCATCTGATGAGATTGTTGACCATCTATTGTTTATAATTATTTACATCTTATGGATTTTCTCTCATATTTTTATTTATAGTTTGGACTGTGTAGTTTTAATTTGAATAACTGATTATTTTATAGATTTATTTTATTTGTTATATGTCTTTACACACACATACACATGCACACACACACATTTTATATTTGTGTCCTTTCTGTTTGTTTTTCTGGAGCACATTTCCCTTTTCATGAATTTGAAAGCTAGATTGGAAATTATTTTGACTATTGCATGTCCTCCTTACCATGCAAATAAGGGTTATGAATACAAATCCTTATTACATGTAGTTTATTAGAAAAGCTCTTGGTGTAAGATGGCAAGATGTGCTGGGTTAGAGAAAATGTTATTGATAACATATGTATGTTTAGTGGGTCATTTTCTGTAAATTTAGTGAAATGGTCCAAATACAAAATACTTGTGAGTTGCATATATTTGGGACACTGGTTCTTGATGCTGCCCTATAAACCCCCCCTTCCCCATGATTGGTCTAAATCCAGTGGTTTACTAGTCTGGACTTACTAATTTAATAGGAACTTTGTATATCAGCACTTGTCTAAGTTCTGTTCATTCAGTAAGTCTTACTACAGTTGGGGCTAAGGGTTTTATCTTATGAGCCCCATTCTTGCAGCAATTGCACTTGTCAATGAAAATGGAATTTTACTTGCGTGTTTAACAGCTGTTGCTGCATGTCTTTGAAATTGTTGTGTAACTGCCATTACTGCACGTCTTTGCAGTGACATGGCTGGGGTTGCTGCCACCATCCTGTTCTCTTCCTGATTCCCCCTTAACCTTGGCTCCCTGCCCTATGTCCTATCCAGCATGCCTTTCAAAGTTTTTTTTAATTGATTGTATTTATTTTTATTTTTACTTTTTCATGCTGTTCCAGAGCTCTGCTAGTGTGATTTAAGGGATTTAAAAAAGAAAGGAAGGAAGGAAGGAAGGAAAAGATATAGGGGGAAATAAAATGATCCACCGTGCTTAGGAATAGTGAGGGGGAGGAGCGAAGGGGAAAGGAAAGGAATCTGACACCATGTGATTGCTAATAATGCAACTGCCCCAGCAATAATGTTTTGCACCTGGGAACTAGTGTTGTTGTTGGGAGATCTTTGACATATTGAAAAGGGACCCCCTAACCATTTTTGTGAGATGCAGCAGCAATGGGTTAGAGGCATTTTCATGTGTAAGTATTGCCAAACCCACATTTTTCTGAGTCTAATCATGGTTTAAAAGCCATGTGTACTAATATCCTAAAACTTTTTTTTATTCCAGAATATTGTTAAAAAAACAACAACCTGTAACAGCTAAGTCTAAACTGTGTAGAATATGAAAACCATGAAAATAAAACCCCAACCTCCTTTATCATCTTGGTATTACACTGGTGCTGAAATCTGTCATGGGGTTAAATGAATTTTTACACTGCATTCTCTTCATTATATGATGGTTAGATTTCAGTAAAACCTCAAAAGCAGCACAATCCCATTGCCAGGAAGTCAGTATGATGAGAATCATACTTGGCCTAGAAAAATTGACCAACCTCCAAAAATGGTTGCTGACTGTCTTAAGTCTTATACTATATAAGCAAACAAAGACATGGATCAAAGAAAATAAAAATTCTTTTCACACTCCTCTTTGCTGTGGAATTAAGTTACATAAATTATAGCAATACATTATTAACATTTTTGACCTTTGTGTTTTATCTTCATAATTAGTAAGGCACACTTGATAAGACACACACTGCTGGGTATATTCCTCTACTCTTTAATATGTGTGCTCTGACATTTGTGGTCAAGATTAAAATAATGTCAAGGAATGTTAATTATTTTGAGACTGTGCATCTTAATATTGCACAGCACACAATACCCTAAAGCCTCCAGATCTCGTCTGATCATGAAAACTAAGTATGGTCAGTTCTTGTTAGTACTTGGGTGGGAGACTTGAATGAATCCAGGTGATGTTTGCTATACTGCTGAGGAAGGAATTGGCAAAACCACCAATGAGTATTTGTTGCCTAAAAAGACGCTGTGAAATTCATGGGATTGCCATAACTCAACTGGTGACTTGAAAGCACATCCATACAGAATTTTTTTTTTTAGAATTTACTTCTTTGCTCCATTGAGATAGAATAGGATAACAAGTCCAAATAAGGAATAAATGAATGCTACATGACAGTATAAAACGTAAGAAAAGACCAGCCTGTCAACTTGTTCTCGATGAAATAAATGTTCTTCATTATGGTTTAAGAATAACAGTCCTCACCTAATTTTTCCATGTATGCCTACCTAATACTCCATGGACAATTTCTCCATAAAGGCATTCTGGGTTTTATGGGCAGAAATGTGGAGATCACTGTGGTGGACATAGAATAATAGAATCTTAGAGCTGGAAAGGACCAAAAGGTTATCTAATCCAACACTCTTCTATGCAAGAATACAGAATTTCAGCACTTCTGAAAGATGCCCTTCTAACCTCTGTTTAAAGGTTCAAGCTGCTTTGATTCGTATTCAAGAGAAAAGTGAGATATAAAGCAAATATAAATAAGTCAAATAAAAAAAGAAAATACAGACCTCCATAAATGGAGAGTCCACCACTGCCAAGACACCTCAATAAAGATCTTGTTGCTAATGTTTAGGTGTAATCTGTTCTTAATGTTTAGGGGTGGTAGAGGTTGTAGTAGTTAATCTATTAATTTGCCTGAATGTCTCAAGACATGGGCAGGCTCATATGGGAGAATATGGTCCTTCTGATAACCTGAACCTGAGCTGTTGAGGGCTTTATAGGCCACAAGTCATATTTCAGAGCTGTTAAAAGGATGTACTGTTGACTCTCCATGGCTTGAAAATGTATAAATTTCTAAAAATATATAAATTCTAAAAGCAAACCTTTATTTTCCCATTTTATAAAAGGGACACTATTTTAGTGTGCGATTGGATTTAACGGGACTTTGCACAGATTTTGGTACCCATGTGGGGACCTGGAACCAAATCCTAGCAGATAATAATGGCCTACTGTATTTTAAAATGTAAATGAGAAGCAGTCTCCTTCTTGGCAACTTTAATTAATACAAGGGTGGAAATCAAGTTTAATTCCAGATATTGTTGGGCTTTGAATCCTAGCATTATTCATAATTGCTTATTACAGAGGGTGAGAGTTGTAGCCCAATGATATTGGGTTGCACACTTTCTGGCTTGACCTATGTGAATGGGTGATGGGGTCTTTGCTTAGCCCCTCCTGGAGAGTACCCTTTCTAGATCAAAGGATGTACAAATGTTCCATTAGCAGAGCTTTATCATTCATTTTGGTATCTTGAATGACAAATATACTAAATTTTAGAAGTCTACATCACTGGAAAGTACCTAAATGGCTTCAGTACTCTCATCAGTCAATGTGGTGGGAGTATTATTACAAGTGTTCTTTCTGGATCTGTTTCAGTTGTACTACACTTTATGTTCTTACCTTATTTATTCCCATGGGGGGGGGGAGGTATGAAGGTACCTGGAGAATAACGCGGTTCTATAAGTGACTTGAGATCAAGGCAACCATCCAATCTCCAAATGTTGGAGGAAAAAAAGGTTTAATTGTTGCTTTTTGTTTATCTTACCCTGCACAAGAAGAAATATTAACTAGATTGGATGATTTGAAAGAGCATTTGCTAAGCATTAGATCAACAAGGAATGACATTCCAACTGAAATCTGTCAAAGTAAGGAGAGTAGAGATGTGGTTATATCAGAGATAAATCCCCTATCACAGTCAGAAATTAGATATTTAGATAATACAGTAAATGGCTTGTTACAAAAAGAAAATATTCAAATCGACAGGCCAATAAATTCATGAGGCTCAGAACTTTTCATTGCTGACTGTGACCAACCAGCTTTAGAAACCATTGAAGAAATTACTAACCATATCTATGAAGGAAAGGAAATTAAAAATGCGAATGTAGCTGAGACAAATCCCCTGTTATGGTCAGAAATGAGGTATTTAGAAGATAAAGAAAATGGTTTGTTACAACAAGAAAAAAATTCAAAGCGAGAGATCACTAAACATACCCAGTTTCATTTGCTCAAACGTTAGCTGTGTTCATCCAACTCTAGAAATCATTGAGGAAATAACACCCAGTGCTAATAAAGTCCATCCAGACCTTGCAGCCAGTGAACATTTAACAGCTACTCCAGCTGCCCTTTCGAAACTACTAATCCCCCCAGCTACTTTTCATCTTCAAGAATCTTCAAATGTAATAACGAACTTATGACTTCAAATTAAGCCTCAACCAAGAAAGCTGAAATTCTTGACATGGAACATCACTGGATGGAGAAGAAATATGTGTGATGTCTCATTTGTGGAATTTATTACTAACTTTGACATTATACTACTACAAGAAACTTGGCTAAGGGAAAAACTAGCTTTAAATGGATATACAACGCACTCTGTTAAGGCTTGTATTTCTTCAAATGGGGTTCGTCCTAGAGGAGGCTTGTTGATCCTAGTTTCTACAAACATTAAATATTCTATAACTCCTATAGCCTCCCTTGCAGATTTGGCCATCACTTTACTAATTAAATTCAATGACCTTTGGCTATTAGTTATAAATGTGTATATTCCCCCATTACATTGTATAGAAAAGTTAAAAAACATATGGGCAAACCTGGAGAATTACATTGCTGAACTAACAATGCTATATCCTAAAGCCTCTTTAATATTAGCCAGGGATTGTAATGCAAGAACTGGCCCAAATGAGGCAGATTAATATTCACATTTCCATCTCATCCAACCAGTTGTAGATCTAGGCCTAGGCTTACCAACTAGACAATCTAAAGACAAGGGTTGTAATTGGGCTGGCTTATATCTCACCCAGCTGGTAAATAACTTAAATTTAGTTATTGCTAATGGTTCCATCTAAGGGGACCTTGAGAAGGAATATACTTTTGGCGGGATTACAACAATAAAACAATTCCATATAAAATACAATCGTTCAAACAATAACATTACTATTAATTCACTAAAATAATAGATTATCAACTAACATTCATACAGTCAGATCAGAAGTGGAATATTTAAGATCTCTTATAAAAGATCAGGTGAGTAGGTCTGCCGGAAGAGATCTGTCTTTAGTGCCTTCTTGAAGGCATCTAAGGTGGTGATAAAACAGATCTCCGCCGGAAAGCTGTTCCACAATCTGGGGGCGGTGAATGTTCTGTTAGAAGTTGTTGTTAGCCTGGTTTTTGAGTACTCCAATAGGTTCTTTCCAGATGTTCTGAGAGTGTGGTGCAGATTGCATAGGGAGAGGTGTTCCCTCAAGTAACTCGGGCCCAAGTCATGAAGGGCTTTAAAGGTAATAACCAGCATCCAGAAGTTAATCAGCAACCAGTGAAAGGATTTTAACACTGGTGTTATGTGGTCTGATCTAGGTGTTCCAGTGACTAGTCTGGCTGCCACATTTTGAACCAATTGAAGCTTCCAGACTTGGTACAAAGGTAGCCCCATGTAGAGCACATTACAGAAATCTAAACGAGAGATTACCAGTGCATGTACCACTGCTTCAAGGTCTTTTTGGTCCAGGTAGGGGCACAATTGGCATATCAACCAAAGCTGGTACCAAGCACTCCTGGCCATCGCATCTACTTGAGATGAAAATCCCATGGTTGTTATGGTAGTCATGAAGTCCTGAGCAGGTCACTTTCTGGCCTCAGTATGGATGCTGAAGTTCCTCAGACCCACAAAGGGCCTCATTATTTTTTACAAGCTGTCTGAGAGATTTTTTTAAAACCTGCTTACCCAGAATGTATTTGAATTTTGCATGTCATCTTGACATTGTAAGCATATTGGCTGATAAAAAAAATGCCAACTGGAGGACTGCTGCAATGGTTGATAATAAAGGAAACAGCTAAACTAAATGCTAGAATAAATATAACACTATGTATTCAGCCCCAGTCTAAGTTTATTTTAGTCTAGTTTTGGGTAGACCCATGAAACAATTTGATTTATCTCTGTGTTGACTCAACATTCAATAATTGATTGAGTGGTCTACTCTAGCTAGGACTAACCAATAAGATTAGATCTTGTTTTCTCATTCTCCCTTCAAAATACAGTCATACAACTGCAAGGTGTTTTAAAAAATCTCTGCTCATAGCCGCAGTTGCTCTTCTGACTAAACTGCCCCTGAAGCTTTTATTGTCCTGTGAAGAAAACATGTGTGTGTGTGTGTGTGTGTGTGTGTGTGTGTAAGTAATATTTTCTTTAAAACATTCAGTGAATAATTGGAGCAAACAGCCTCTGGATCTGTTCCATGTCAGACAGTTCACACATCATATATTAAGACAGCATACTTGACATCAGGATTATGTTACTTAAGACATTCCTTTAAAGGGTACTCTTTTACTAATGATTTCCGCCTCAGTCCTACCACCACACATTGTGGGCTCCTAGTAATCTAGCTTTCAGTTAAACTGAAAGGAAAATGGGTTCATATGGCCTGAAGCTAATATCAATAAACTTTGCTGAGAGGGAGTACAGAAATCCAGCATATGATCTGTATTTTTATAGGAAATAAAATTTGTTGGGAAGGCAAGAGTAAGGGGGAAAAAGTTAATGGAAGCCTTCATGCTTTTTCAATTCCTTATGGGTAGATTGCCTAACATTTATTCAAAAGTCTAGTTTTTGATTACAGATTGGCTTTGAAGCTACAGATGTGCCTCCGAGTCTGAGTCTGTTTATTCTTTGTTCTGCTGGGTAGTATCTTATGCCTCTGACAGACTGGACGTGGCCTTCATTTGCATGCATTTGCAATTGAAGAATTCATTTGGGACTCTTCAGTGAACATGCTAAATATTTCTGGAAGACAAAGTTGGGCCATGCTGGCCTCACAATTCACCAGTTAGACAGCTGCAGATATTTTTTTCTGATAAATAATAATATTCTTAGAACTTCATTTTACCCTGGTGTTGGTTTTTATACAGACTGATGCCAGAACCAATGTTAGGCTGGTTACTATTATGCACACTAAGATACTTGGGTCAATTAGACTATATCTTGCACAATACAAAGAATTGTAATCTTGGGTTTTTTTTTGGGGGGGGGGAGCATGGTGTGAGTACATCATAGAACATTGCCAATTCAGAATTAGATATGCTTAAAATAATAATTGCTAAGATATCTAAATCTCTCTCTTAAATTATATTATATTATATTATATTATATTATATTATATTATATTATATTATTTATTTATGGTATTTATATCCCACCCTTCAGCCTTAAATGCTCTCAGAGCGGCTTACAATTATTATTTTAATTAGACGGTTCCCTGCCCTCAGTCTTACAGTCTAAAAAGACACAACACAAAAGGAGAAGGGAATGGTGGAGAGGAAGGGGATTAGGTCCGGTAGTTCTTCTCTCCCTCTGAGGCCTGGACTAAGGGAGATGGACTGGAGGAAGGGCTCTTCTTCTTAATCAAGGCCAGAAGATGACAGTTGGCAAGGAGGGAGGGCTCTTCTTCTTCTGACCCGATAGCATTGGGCCTGTCTTTTCACTCCTTCCAGGCCAGAAGATGACAGTTGGCAAAGAGGGAATCTTCATTTTTTGCTGTAACCATACTAACTCAAGGGATTTTTTTCGTAAAGTCCTTGCATGTTTCCTCAGGTTATGGAAATGTTGATGGTTGTCAGTTTTGCATAGTCGTGGTCCATGCATATTTATTGCCCTAAGCAAGCTGACTTTATCTTTTTTTTTAATTGGTCAAATCTTTATTGCATAACAAGAACAACAGAATAATTGTTAAAGAAATACATTGACTCTAAGATCACAAATACAGGATCTCTGGATTCAAACTGAGTTTGTTTTCCCTTTCCTTAAGGCCTAAACAATCTAACACTCTTGCTGTGACTGACCAAAACTGGAACTTGCTGATTGGTATCCCATCCAAATGGCATAACAAAGGGCCAGGGGTATGACCTTTAACTTTTAGGAATTTGTCTAAGGCTTTAACAGGATAGAGCAATTTATCACGGTATGATAGTAGTTGCAACTCCCTGCCATTTCTCACCTGGTCTGATTTTGAGGAGTGGATAAAAAGGAGGACAGACTGATCAGATATAGTAGCATCTTCCAATAATCGGGCCTTATTGGAGAGACCTAGTCTTGAAGCTACCACTAGCTCGCTTATCCTCAGCACGCCAAAAAAGACAGTTAATGCGGCTGCATGGAAAACCATCACCTCATAAGAGGAAGTAGATAGAGATGGCCAAATATCACTGAGACCCTTTAAAATATTGGGTGACAGAGGCTTGCGTGGGTCTTTAGTTCTTCTGCCTTTCCTGGACCATCCTTCCAGTAGCTTGTGTGTCCTAAAATCACTTGACGTATCATGGGTGTCCTGAACCTTTAACTAAAAGGCTATGGCCGAAAGCGTGTCCTGTATAGATGAAACCGTTAAACCTTTATCATGTAAGGACACAAAAAACTGTAAGAAATGTATAACAGACACGGGGTACTGGTCAGTCAACCCTGAGCATCTTCAGAATGTCATAAATTCATTGGCCACCCAGACATAGCTTTTCTTTGACGCAGGTGTCAATGACAATCCCAAAGCTTGAACTACTTTTCTCTGTCAAGACTCCACATGTCCATTGGCATCAGGTGCAGAGAATCTGCCGCCTCTGGAGCTAGTTGCCTGAATCACTCAATTTGCATATGGGAAATAGAATCAGGAATCTCATTATCAATTCCAGGGATGTGCAAGGCTGTGAAGAGAATATTATGTGACAAGCAATGCAATGTGAATGCACATATTAATCTCATAACCCTATGTGATCTAGAGGTCAATGAACTCACTACTTGTACAAACGTCATGTTGTCACACCAGAAACAGACTGCAGAGTTGGCCAACTGGCTTGTCCATAAATGTATGACAACTAAAATGGGGAACAATTGCAAGGATGTTAAGTCTAAAGTAATGCCTGATTCTATCTATTCCACAGGCCACCTGTGGCCGCGCTTCATAAATAAAGGTTAATAATAATAATAATAATGATCTATCCCAAAAGTAGACTCCAAGGCCTATTGAACCTGCATCATCAGAAAATATGTAGTTCAGCATCTAGCTTCTTAACCTCTCTCCAAAAGGATATACCATTGAACATATCCAAGAATGTAGACCAAATATGTAGATCCTGGCAGATATTTTGCATCAACCTCATCCTATGGTAAAGGTGTGAAATCCCACCAATGGCATCACAGATATTCTTAAGAAGGCCCTGTCTTGGGCCACAACCCTAAAGTCGAAATTCAAGTGGCCAAGGAGCTCTTGAAATTCCCTTAGTGTTTCCTTTCTAAGGGAAGCAAAGCAGTTGACCCTCCACCAGCATTGGTTAATAATAAAAGGTACATAGAGAAAAGATAGACAAATTTTAAATTTTAATTTAAAAAAACTGAAAAAAGATACTATAGATTTATCCTTACTTACTGTATCCTGGATGTCCCACAAAGGAATAAGGCTCTACTGATTGTTAGCAAAGGAGAGCTCTATATCACTCTCCCAATCAAGAATGTAGCGCACCTGTTTTACATAGACTGAGATCATTTAGCAGGGAATGCTATCCTGCAAGAATCTATACCTACTGTAATTTGGATATTAGCAATTAAATACATACATGCAAAAGTTCAAATATACAAATCAGGGAAAGATGGAAGGAAAAGTTACCGTATTTCAGCCCAATTACAATTCTCGTTCAGACCAAAGGGTTTCTGTGTCTGTAAAGTAAAATCCAGAAAAGTTCCCTTCTTCGTAGTTTCCTTTCCAAGTTGTCCCCAGTTCCAGACACTTTCTCAATTGTCCAGAATTTAATGTCCTTATCTGAATGTTGGAATTGTACAAAATGCTGGACCATTGGTGCAGTAGTTCTCTGATTCCTTATGCAGCTCTTGTTTCAAATAGATTTGTATTTCTTTCTGTTAGACATATGCCTAGATATTTAATTTTTTTCTGTGTCATAATTCCAGATCTTGATGTTAAATCTTCTAATTCTTTTTCCTTTAAATTCTTTGTCAGCATTAAATGTTTTGTTTTTATCTTGAAACCTGAAAATCTTCCAAATTCATTTAGTTCTCCTAATAGATGTTCTATATTTCTTAAAGTGTCTTCTAATACGATGACCATGTACATCCGCATATGCTTTGAATTTTTGTTCTTGTTCTTTAATTTTCAGCCTTTTAATTTTATTGTTAGCTCTGATCTAATTATTTAAAATTTCTAGAACAGTAATAAACAATAATGAGGATAACAGACATCCCTGTCTTGTGCCTTTATCCACTAATATATTATTCGTTTTTTTCTCCGTTAACGATTATTTGAATTTTCTGCTGTTAGTAGATTTGTGCAATGTTTGCTAAGAATCTTTTCCCAGTTTCCATTCTCTGTAGGAGCCCTGGTGGTGCAGTGGTTAAATGCCTGTACTGCAGCCACTCACTCAAAACCATAAGGTTGTGAGTTCAAGACCAGCAAAAGGGCTCAAGCTTGACTCAGGCTTGCATCCTTCCAAGGTCGATTGTTGGGGGCAAATTAGCTTACAGTTGTAAACTGCTTAGAAGCGGTATATAAATGAAGCTTGGTTTCTTTTTAGGGCTTCCATGATAAATTGCCATTTTACGTTATCCAACGCCTTCTTGGTATCAAGAAATACTAGCACTAACTTTATCTCACTATGAATAGAATAATATTCAATCGTGTCTAACAGAGGTGTGTTACAGACCGCCGAAAAGCGGCGGCCTGTACCTGCCCCTTTCCCCAGTGTATCGGGGCCTCAGTGGCTAGAACGGCAGCCGCTGAGGCCCCGATCCACCGCTTTCCAGGCTGCGGGGAAGCGGCAAAAGGCCGCTTCCACACAGCCTGGAAAGGGGTGTCCTTGGGGCTTCAAGCCCCAAGGACACCCTGCGGCGGCAGGGGAGAAAGGGCCGCTTAGCCCTTTCCTTTGCGTCACTGGGGGCAGCCATGTGAAGGCTGCGCCCAGCGACGCAAACCAGGAAGGAGCTCCGAAACGGAGCTCCTTCCTGCTCCGCGCAAAGGGGCACTAGTGCCCTGGCTCGGAGTGTGTGACATCACGTCTGCGCGCCCATATAGAGGCGGCAGGTCGTGACGTCGTCATTGCGGCCCCATGTAGATAGGCGCCGCCATTTTGTACGGACTCAGTCCATACTAGGGTTAGGGGGTGCGGAAGCACCGCACCTTCCTAACCCTAGTACGGACTGAGTCCGTACTAAAAGGCCCGTTTGTAACGGGCCATTGTTCTTATATTATATCTAATTTGACTTTCTGGCAAAAACCCATTTTAATCTTTATATATGATTTTGGATAATATATATTTTAATCTGTTTGCCAGTGTCCATGCATAAATTTTATAATCTTGATTTAATAACGCTATGGGTCTATAATTTTTGACATTTGTTGTATGTTTCCCCTCCTTTGGTATTAATGCAACATCTGTTTGATTCCAAGATGTTGGTTTTCCATCTATAACTACATTATTGAAAGTATTAAATAGTATTTTAACTATTTCCATCCTAAATACTTTATAAAACATTGCAGTATATCCATCTGGTCCAGGGGATTTTCCATTTTTTGTGCTTTAATTGCTTCTAAAATTTCCTCCTCTGTAAATGGTGCATTTAATATTTCATTTTGTTCTTTTGAAATTTTGTTTATCATTGTTTATCATTTTCTTATCTAAATATTCTTTCATTTTTACTGAACACGTTTCACTTTCTACATTCTCTTTGTACAGGTTAGAGTAATATTCTTGAAATGCTCTTTTAATTTCCATTTACTTAGTTGACTTTTTCCCTTTATAATTGATTTCTGTAATTGTTTTCCTCTCTTTTTCCCCCTTCAGCTTGTGAGCCAACCATCGTCCTGTTTTATTTCTTTATTTCTTTTTATTTCGGTTGCTTTTTTTAATCAATAACCTTCTGACTACTGTTTTGC
Source organism: Sceloporus undulatus (assembly GCF_019175285.1). Classification (NCBI taxonomy): domain Eukaryota; kingdom Metazoa; phylum Chordata; class Lepidosauria; order Squamata; family Phrynosomatidae; genus Sceloporus; species Sceloporus undulatus. The sequence continues at coordinate 114,318,248 of NC_056523.1, read as the reverse complement.
AGGTGTCCCATACTGTTCTGTATGTTACCTTTGGTGTAATATTTTCTTTTAAGATTTTTATTTCTTTTTTAAATTCATTCGCATATTTTTCATCTTTAATTAAATCCTCATTTAATCTCCAGAGCCATTCCATTTTCCTATATTTTATATCTATCTCTAACTCTATCATATTGTGATCTGAAATAGATCTAGGTGCAATTTCCATTTTTTAATCAATGGTAATAATTTTTTGTAACGAGAAACATGTCAATTCTTGATGCTGTGTGATGTGTATCAGAGAAATATGTATAACCATTCCTTTCCTTATATAAGTGTGCCCAAGTATATGTCAAATTATGTTCCTCAGTCATTTCAAAAAAAGTGAGAGGTAGCTTTCCTTCGTTGTTTTCTATTTTTTTCTTTTAGGTTTAATTACCCCATTAAAAATCACCCGCTATTATTACTCTGTCTCCATTTGTCTTAGCTAGTTCTTGGCAGAATTTCCTGAAGAAGCTATCTTTTTTCTCAAGTGATGCATAAATATAAATAATGTCCAATTTTTAACCCTGTGTCACAATCTGTATTGCAATGTATCTACCCTCTTGGTCTCTAAAGATTTCTTTTGCTTTCATATTTTTATTTACATATATTGCCACCCCTCTTCTTCTTTTATTTTTATCTGAGGAACAAAATAAATGTCCTAATCTAAGATTTTTTAGATACTTTATTTCATTTTGTCTTATTTTAATTTCTTGAATACAAAATATATCACAGTAGTTTTTCTCTAAATAATGAAAAAATAATTTCCTTTTATGGGCTTCATTTAAACCTCTCACATTTAAGGATCCAATTATTATCCTCGTATTCATCCTCCTCTGTCTCTGATACTTCTCATGACTTATCATTTTCTCTTTCTTCTTCTAAGTCTCTGTTATCTGTATCCTCTTTCTCTAATTTCTCTTTACTGTTTCCTGCTTCTGGTTCTCTACTCTCCCCTGATGTTTTTTCTTTGTTTATTGCCCTAAGCAAGCTGATTTTATCACAGCGAGTCTTGAGGACCAGTCAGTAGAGAAACTGGAATAAAGAAGAAAACAAAAAGATTACCACCATTCTACAAGCTTTTCAGAGGACATTATAACATCGGCACACCATAATGAAATTGCATGCAATTTCGATTTTAATAAATAAATAAATGGCCTCTCTTTATATTTCTAGCACTATAACTTGTTCCTCATTAGGTCAGTACTAGCAAAAGGATTGTCAAGAAGATACCTCATTTATATCCATAGTTGTTAGTTGCTGCTTTTCTTTCTTGGCTTCTCTGTTCCATAATAACAGTGATTTGTTCCATAATAACAGTGAACAGAGGATATCTCTCATCAGCTACTTTTCCAACTAATGTTGTTCAGACCGACTTGAACAGAGGAGGGAAAACCCCATTGATATCAGGAGCATGTGATTGACTTTCAAGCTTTCTTATAACTGTAATAAACATACCTATAGTTAAGTGCATAGATAACTGATAGAACAAAACGTGCAATTAATTGTGAGGCTTGTTTTGTGACCTACACATGTGCTGTAGTGCTCCTATGCTCCCTTCTCAAAAGTGGTCACTTCTCCCTTTACTCACTCCTCCTAGGTATACATCTTACCAAATAACTGCTGTCTGGATGCTATCTTACATTATATTCTTATTTTCTTGAAAGCAGAAGATTCCTTTTTAAATAAATAAATTCTCAGAAGGATGTGACTAGGAACTTAAGCCTTAGGTGGTATTTTCAGAATATGCCACCCACCCACCCCACCTTCCTGTTTTTGATATGCAAACTTACACAAAGCTCATTTAAGAGCTTTACTTCAGGTTTTGTGGAAGCATGCAGCAATCTCCATAACTATGTCCTTGGGGATTTCAAATAAGTGGATGGATCTGAGCTTGAAAGATAAAAAGGAAACCAAGAGGAGCCTGTAGGTAGAGGCAGCATAGAAACTCACAGAAATGTATGACCTTGCTGCATCAACTCTGAGCACATTTTAATAAGTGTAGGCTGTTCTCAATAGCTGTTTGCATAAAACAGCTTTGCTTTTTCTCTGAGAGACGTTTTTAATTTGCTGCACTGGGAAATACATTCAGTTAACCACTACTAGTGCTACAGATTTTTTTTTTTGCAGTGTTTATCTTCTGGATTGCCTGCATAAATATCCAAAAACTTCAGACCCTGAGCTAAGAAGAGTCAGCCCTGGCTAGCACTTGGATGGGAGCCTACCATTGAATACCAGGCTATAATTCAGAGGAAGGAACAGGCAAAGCCATCCTGAGTATTTCTTGCTTAAGAAAAGCCTATCAAATTCATGGGGTTGCTATAAGTTGACAGGTGACTTGAGGGCACACACACACGCACACACACACATTTTCTTGTTACACACTGGAATTTTCTATAAGTTGCCATGCTTATAATTTATACTGCAAGAATCTGTTGCCTAATGTGCATGTGAAATTTGCTTGGTTAAATATACTGTTCCAGACTTCCCATGTAAGAGAAATCCTGTGTATGCTTGCACCCCATTGCAAACAATGGAGTGCAGCACAGCACGGCATGTGTGCCATTTGTTTCTTTGCCGCACAGCTTCAGTGTATGCTTGAAACCTGTACTGTTGAGTCCATAGTTGTATGCATGTACACCATATCCTTCTGCTTCACTGTGTCATAGTCTGAACTTTGGTCTTACGAACAAGTCATGACACTTACAGTATTTGGTGAGGTAAACCCATAATTATAAAAGTGGGCTAAAAAGTAAAGCTACAGTAGAAAAGGAGTGAAATTATTCCACATTAAATTATAATGGTATTACCCAAAATGTCAGGGTCCGGGAAGGCACCCACAGTCAATATTTAATAGAGAGATTTTATTAGCTCAGTTACAGCAGCTGAGAGAGTTAGGCAATTCAAATCACAGATCAAGCCCATGTATGTCTGTTGTTATAACATTCTAGATAAAGAGCAATTTAACATGTTTATTGATAAATAGGAATGTAAAAACATAAACAGAAAGAAGTAATTAAAGAAAACTCACAAACACAAGAAGCTTCATAATTAACTCTGGGAAATGTAGATCTATACAGATACTGTCCAAATAGGAAAGGAAATGTCAAGTCTTATCACTTTCATCAGATAGTTTCTAGAGTACAGTAGTCCCTTGGGTTACGAAATTAATTCGTTCCGCCGCGGCGTTCGTAACCCGATACATTTCGCAACCCGAAAAGGCTTTTCCAAAGCGCGGCTAGCGGCTGGAAAGCCGCTAGCCGCGCTTCGCATTTGAATTTCGCGCCGATATTTTTTTCGTAACCCGAAAAAAATATCGTAACCCGGAACAGTTTTTTCCAATCTAACTTTTTCGTATCCCGGAAATTTCGTAACGCAATCAATTCGTATCCCGGGGTACCACTGTACTTAATAAGGTATGAAACAAATCCAAAGTGTATTTAAAGTAGGCACAAAAATTAGTGAACAGAAAATATTATATAAATTGTAAAGTTCCATTATTTGATAGATTGGTGTCAGGGGAGATTATAGACCTAAGCTGAATTAGCAAGTTTTGATTGAGGAGTTGTATCCTTAAAACATGCTGCTCAGTGAATCTTCAGAATAGCTTCAAAGCTGTGTGTGTTCAAGTCTTTTTGTATGTTTGTATTTTAAAGAGATGAGAAAAATAAATCTGTAAGCCTAGTTTTGGGACCTCTGATTATATTGGCTATGAGGTAATCTCTACACATAAAACGTTGGCTCTGATTTTGAATGAGGTCGCTTCATTTGACATAGAAGACAGAAGTCTTGAAGAGTTACAGATAAGGACTGAAAAAAGAAGTAGTGTTGACTCCCATTCATCAGTGAGAAAATTGAATACACAAGTATCCCCACTCTGACTCATAAAAGACAATACTAGGAAGCAAGGTACACTCCTAACACACAACAGATTCTCTCTCTCTCTCACGCTCTTTCTCTGTACACACACAAGACAAGGTCTTTTCGTGCCCACTCACAGAAGTAAATGGGGTGAAGAGGGATGTGGAAATGCATCTAAATCCCATTCCCAAAGGTTTCTCCATTTAGCCCTGCACATAAGCACGTGAATACCCACATAGAGCTAAGCGCGCGCGCACACACACACACACACACCACCCCCCCCCCCCACATACTCTTGTACTGTTAGAAATACCTGTATGCTTTATTCCTAGTCAGAATTTGAACTGATGTGATCTATGTGTTATATTCCTCCTGGATTGCCATCTCTTTCTGATAAACTGTTAATGTTAGCTTTTGTGCTGGGAGAATTTTTCTTTTTTAAAAAATGATGGACCTCAAATTATTCTTGCCAAAATCCTAGTTACACATTTTCTAGGATTGTGCCACAATGACAAATGAAGGTGGAAATAACCTGGTGGCTTTGGTTGCAGTTTGCTTCTCCTGTGCCTGACTTCCTTCATGGCCAATATGCCTGTGGCCCTTTTTCTCCTGCTGCCGTTGACTATTCTGTGGCAGAGTTACAGTGGTACAGTTCCCCACCCACAAGCCTTAAAATACTATAACATGCAAAATAAAACTTCCCCAACTATTTTGATCAGGCTCCTCTTGACTAACAGGATCATTAATGGTCTGGCCTAGCACCCTGATGATTTTATTATTTGAGCATCTCCCTGCCAATATGGACAAATGTCGGTTGAACAGTAGAAGTCTTTTGTAGCTAGTTTTAGCCATTAAAAGAGCCAGAGTGGTATAGCAGTTTGAGTGGTTGACTATGAATCTAGAAACACATTGTGTGACCTTGAGCAAGTCACATTCTCTCAGAGGAAGGCAAAGGCCAAACTCTGTACAAATCTCACCAGCAAAACGGTTGCCGTAAGGTGGAATTGACTTGCAGGCATACAACTTCAGCCATTAAAAAGCTCATGCAGACAAACTTTAATGAACCAAATGTTGCTCTGGACTGCGTCACTGCAATCTTTTATGTGTTAGGTGATTAGATCCCCCCCCTCAAATTCTGACACTGACCCCTTGGGAATGGTGTATGTGTGTGCTTTCAAGTCAGCTGTCAATTTATGGTGACCTCATTAATTTCATAGGTTTTTTTAAGGCAAGGAATACTCGAGGTGGTTTTACCAGTTCCTTCCTCTGAAATATAGCCCACAGGATCTGGTATTTGTTGGCAGTCCCCCATCTATGTATAACCAGGGTTGACCCTGCTTAGCTTCCACAATCAGATGGGATTTATTGTCTTTAGAATATTTAGGCCTCCATCTGGCATAGACAAAAATGAAGTGCCATTTTTTTAATAGTGCCACTATATTCTGCTCTGGTCAGGCCCCACCTGGAATATTGTGTCCAGTTCTGGGCGCCAAAATTCAGAAAGGACATTGAGAAACTGGAGCGTGTCCAAAGGAGGGCAACAAAAATGGTGAAAGGTCTGGAAACCATGCCCTATGAGGAACGACTTAGGGAGCTGGGGATGTTTAGCCTGGAGAAAAGAAGGTTAAGAGGTGATATGATCGCCCTGTTTAAATATTTGAAGGGATGTCATATTGAAGAGGGAGCAAGCTTGTTTTCTGCTGCTTCAGAGAACAGGACCCGGAACAATGGATGCAAGCTGCAGGAAAAGAGATTCCACCTGAACATTAGGAGGAACTTCCTGACAGTTAGGGCTGTTCGACAGTGGAATGCACTCCCTCGGAGGGTGATAGAGTCTCCTTCCTTGGAGGTCTTTAAACAGAGGCTGGATGGCCATCTGTCAGGGATGCTTTGATTTGGATTTCCTGCACGGCAGGGGGTTGGACTGGATGGCCCTAGTGGTCTCTTCCAACTCTATGATTCTATGATTCTAAGTATTTTGCTTTAGACAGTAGCTTTCCCCCACCTTTATGAATCACATTGCAGGTGTGGGGTAGGAGAATTGCAGCCATACTTCCCTAGAAGGCATTATATACCATTTGCAATCCAATCAGGACTTTCTCTTGACAGAACAACTTCTGTCTTTGGAAATGGGAGGCGAGTCACTTCCACTTCAACACTGAGTGCAGTTCAAAATCTGCTCTGTGGTACAAGGAGTCTCAAGAAAAGTAACAGAAAGGTCTAGGAGGAATTGTTAACAGAATAAAACATAAAAATAATTTTAATGTCTAAAATACATTCAAATCATGCAATGACAAAGAATCCCCTTATATCAAAATATACAGCATATAAACAACGCAATACACTGTGCAAATATGCATGGAAAAGAGAAAATATTTTAACATCCAAATGTGTTTCAACATACGTCTTCCTCAGTGGTAAAGCAATGCTGTGATAACCACAGAGTAATTATCCTATTACCAAAGAATCATCCAGTATCTGTAAGTAGGATGGATCAGGCTTATAATAAAAATAAATCTTTATCCTGGATGCTCAAAAAGGTTACAAAGCCTATTGTGGATGTTGTGAGCAGGTGCAAGTCCTTTAACATTTGTGGACATTTGCTCTTGTGATTTTTGCTTATGTCCTATCTGTGTTTTGGTTTGCAAAGTAGTGATACACCCTTGTCAGAGAAAGGCAATAGTTACTTGAACACACACATACACATGCATATACACGTGAATGCACACATACTCAGGATGGATAAATATTATCCTTCTAGCATTAGATAATGACAAAACACTCCACTATTGTTACCATTAAAAAAATAGCAGTGGTACTATTAATAAATAATGAGAGGGGAGCTCTTAAATGTCACTCCCTTTCACCTCCCCAGCTCTTTAGCTCTCTTGCTAATAGCTGCTGATAGACCTATCCTCCATGAATTTGTTTAACCTTTGAAAAGGTTAATCTAAATTAGCAAATGACACCACATTTTATGGTAAAAATTCATTGCCCTTTTATGGTTATTCTATTTTTTCTCCATATATTCAAAGAGACTGCAAAGTTGAGTGAAACTTTGGTTCAGATGCCAACATAGGGGAAGGGGGGGGGGACGACAATAATTCAGCAGTTGACCAGCAATAATGTGCTGAACAGAATAACAGGGTCAAAATGACACAGTGCATTAATCATGTAGTTTGCCACAGTGTGTGTGTGTGTGTTTTAAAAAATCAGTCAGTCCTTCCTTCACTATGATTTGAAAATCTATAAATGTTGACATCTTTTTTTAAATTTTTTTATTAAGAAAGATAAAAAATAGTCCAAAAGTTAAAAGAGATAGACCTTACAATATAATACATCATAAACCATAAGTACTCATAGATTAATTTCTAGTTCTTCATCAATGTACTTCCATAAGCATGAGTTCTTTCAGTAAATGTATCCTTATATCTTACTGAACTCTTACCATCTATTTTAACTATACCATTAACTTCTTACTATCAATATCCATTATATTCCCAAATACTTTAATCAGGCTGGTCTTAAAATTATTTCACTACCGGAAAGAAAGAAAGAAAAAAGATAATCCTCTATTTTTCTATCATTGCTCACAAACAATTTTCTATCTAATTATTCTTTAACTATATACTTATTCCTCTTATTCAATAACATAATTACTACATGAACTAACTTTAAAAAAAAGAAAAAAGAAAACTTTATTCTTACTCTAGGGCCAAATGTAATCCTCCACCTCTTTCCTTTTTAATGTATTATTTCCACGGTTCCCAGTTATCATAAAAGTTTTCCAGAGATCCGTTCTTAACTAAATGAGTTATTTTTTCCATTTCATAATAATCCATCATTTTCAGTTGCCATTCAGCTACTGTGGGATAGTCTTCTTTTTTCCAGAACTTAGCAAATACCGTTCTTGCTGCCTCTAGCGCATAAGTTATTATTTTTTCGTTCTTCCTTTCCATTTTTATACCGTCCATCATGTTCAGGAGATACATCTTTGAGTGTGGTCTTTCTTCAATTTTCAAAATTTTCTTTAATTCTATGTGAATGTTTTTCCAAAACTTTCTGGCTTTTTCACAGTTCCACTACATGTGTAGGTAACTCCCTACTTCTTTTTTACATTTCCAACAGGTATTTTTATTTTTACTAAACATTTTAGCTAATTTATATGGTGTCAGGTACCACCTATACATAGATTTGTATATGTTTTCCTTAATTTCTATTATATTAATTTGTTTAATTTTTTTCTTCCAAAGCTTCTCCCATTCCTCTAATTGAATAGTTTCTTTTAAGTCCTTTGCCCACTTAATCATAAAATCTTTAATTACCTCATCTTCTAGTTAAAATTTAGCTATTAATTTATACAGATTTGAGATTTGTTTCTTACGATGGTTTATTACTTTTTCCATTTCTGGTTCCCCTTTTTCAATTCCAGTTTCTTTCATATCCATCCTAAATCTGTCTCTAACCTGTCTATAAACAAACCAGTTGTATGCATACCCTTCCGAAATTAATTCCTCCTGAGTTTTCATCCTTCTTTCCCTCTTATCAAGCTTTGTAATATCTTCATATGTCACATATCTATTCTTTTGGAATTCCTCCCTTTTGTACATTGCTTCATTGGTGGAAGCCCGAAGCGGGATGTTACCAAACCATTTTCTTTTGTATTTTAACCAAATTCTCATCATGGATTTTCTCACAATATGATTATTAAAATTGCCATCACTTTTAATTTTGTCATAAAACAAGTATCCATGCAGGCCGAATTTTAAATCCACTCTTTCTAAATTTAAATTTCTTTCATTTTCCAATCTCATCCAATTTAACATTCAATCTAATACAGAAGCGTAATAATACCACTTAAAATTTGGCAGATTTAACCCTCCTCTATCAACTGCATCTTACAATATTTTCATTTTAATTCTTTGTTTCTTATTGTTCCATATAAACTTAGATATATCTCTTTCCCATGTTTTAAAAGGTCTGTCATTAACAATAATGGGTAAGCTTTGAAACAGAAAAATCATTTGTGGTAGGACTGACATCTTCAAAATTGCTATTTTACCTATCCAACAAGTTTTCAGTTTTTGCCATCTTTCCATATCTTTCTTAATATTTTTCCATACTTTCTCATAATTATTTCTAAACAATTATGTATTCTTTTTTGTAATGTTAATCCCAAGGTATCTCACCATCTTTTTAATTTGAAATCCTGTTTTTTCTTTCAACATGTCTACCTCCTCCTTATCCATATTCATTGGAATAACTGCAGTTTTTTCCTTATTAATTTTATATCCCGCCACCTTACCAAATTCTACCATAGTTTCTATCAAAATTTCATTGCATTCCACAGGGTTAGTTATTGTTAAAATTAGGTCATCCGCATAGGCTCTCAATTTATACTCTTCCTTTTTCAATTTAAATCCTTCAATTAATGGGTTTTTTCTAATATTGTTTAACAAGATTTCCATCACCAATATAAAAAGTAGAGGGGATAGTGGACAGCCCTGTCTCACACCTCTATAAATTTTGCATATGTCTCTTTTTTCTCCGTTAATCCAGATTCTTGCTTCTTGGTATTTGTACATTGTTTCAATCCAAATTTGGAATTTACTTCCTGCATCATTTTTTTTAAATAATTCAAACATAAATTGCCAAAACACATTGTCAAATGCTTTTTCCATGTCAATAAAAATCAATGCCAATTTTCTATGTATATTTTTTTCATGAATTTCAATCAGATTAATCAAATTTCTTATATTATTTTTAATCATTCTATTTGGAAGGAATCCGGATTGGTCTATATTAATCCAATTAATCAATTTTTTTTAAAGTCTTTCAGTGAGGATGGAGACAAATAGTTTATAGTCAGTGTTTAATAGGGCTATAGGTCTGTAATTCTTACATTGTGTCAGGTCTTTTCCTTCCTTTGGGATCAATGTTATGTCTGATTGTGTCCAAGTTTGGGGTATCTTTCCAGTTATAACCTCATTCATAATTTGCAGTAAAGGGATTCTTATATGATCTTGACATTTTTTGTAATATTCATTTATAAAACCATCAGGGCCTGGAGATTTTCCAGATTTACTTTTATTAATTACATCTATCAACTCCTGCAGCGAGATAGTTTGATTTAAAATTTCTTTTTGTTCTTCTGTGAACTTCTTTAGTTTTTGTAGATTTAAATATTTGGTTATTTTACAAGTATTTATCTTGGGTTCTTTAAACAATTCTGTGAAGTAATTCAAAAAAGATTTCTTAATGGCTTTTTGAGTTGTTATTAACTTCTCTCCTTCTCTAATTGTTTTAATCATCCTTTTTGCTTTTTCTCTCCTAATCTGATAGGCTAATAATTTTCCAGTCTTATTGGCCGATTCAAAATATCTTTGTTTCAGGAATTTTAATTTCTTTTCCATTTCTTCTATTAATAATATCAAAATTTGTTTTTGTAAATACTTAACCTCCTGTTCAATTGAATAGTTTTTCGGATTTTTTTTCAGTGCATCCTCCTTTTCTTTTAATTCATTATTCAATTTCTCTAATTTTTCTTGTCTTTTTTTCTTATTTCCGCTGCCTTTTTTATCAGCCATCCTCTTATGACTGCTTTATGAGCATCCCATACTATTTGTGGCAAAGTCCCTTTATTTAGATTTTCTTCAAAATAATTTTCTATCTGATCATTCAATTGCTTAACCACTTTTCCATCTTGTAATAATTGTGAATTTAATTTCCAATTGAATTGTCTTTTTCTTTCCATATCTAAATTTAATTGTACTAGATTATGGTCTGAGAGAATTCTTGGTAAAATCTTGACCTCATTAATTTTATTACTTAAGTGAGTTGAAATTAATATCATATCGATTCTTGACCAAGTTTTGTGTGGATTGGAGTAGAAAGTATAATCTTTACTGTTTCCATTTTTCATTCTCCACACATCATTAACCGACAAAATTTCTGTTAGGTCAAAAAATTCTTTTGGTGATTTTCCTTGATTTTTTTTTTCAATTTTTTCTCCGAAAACCTATCTATTTCTGTATTAATTACTCCATTCCAATCCCCCAAAAGAATTATAGAGTCCTCATCTTGCTGCAGGAGCTTTGATTTCAAATTTTTGTAAAATTTATTTTTATTTTCTAACGGGCCATATACACCCACAATCAACACTCTATGGTCATTATCTACTAATTCAATCATTTCATAGTTTCCTTCTTTATCTCGAAGTATCTCTTTTGCTTCATATTTAGAGTTCACATACAGTACCACCCCCTTTTTTTTAATTTAGAATTTTCTGAGAATTCTTGACCTAATTTACTACATCTTAGATGTTTTTTGTCTTTGTCCCTTATTCTTGTCTCCTGTAGACATATTACATCTAACTTTAATTTTTGTAGGTAGTGAAAGATCTTTTTTCTTTTCTGTGGGGTGTTCATCGCCTGAACATTCCAAGAAAGACACTTCATCATATAAACCACCCTTAGAATATATCTCCTGAACACCAGTCTTCACACAGTGGTGGAGGTTTGATTGTTTTTATTTATTTGTACTGACAAGTAAAAATAAAATGATTTGTATTGAAGCTGTATTATGTGTAGAGGACGAAGAAAAGAAGCAAGTGCTATTTAATTAAAGTAAATCTGAAAATAGGCCCAGTGGGAGTGTAACAGATCCGCACACAAGGGATTGTTGACATCTTTTTAAAGAGAAACTCTTTTCTTATGTATCACAGTCCTGATTATCTCCCCCTGCTCCCTGAAAACGGCATCTGCCTCAGAAATGAAAGCATTTGGCCGGGTTGCTGCTTTCACTGATGGTGACGTGAATGTACACACAGTGAAGCTTGTGCATCACAGCCATTTAAATATATGGGACATGATTGTTCCACATTTTTTAACATCAACAGGGGAGCTGAAATTGAACCCCTGTTGATACAGAGGGCCCAGTATAGTCTTAAATTCACACATATTTTTCTTTCTGTAAACTGAAGGAGGAGGGAAGTGTAAGCAGTATGTACAGATCAGACAGCAATCAATCACATTTAATTCCAGTGCATCAAATCTTGCCCAGCTGCATCTTCCCATTTCAGTGTGAGATGAGCTGAAACATGGAAGGACAGGATTCCTGTTCCAACTCAAAACTACAATTCAAATGCCTCCCCACCACCACCTGGGGGTGCAGATTGCACACAGTCTGTGAATGTGCCATTTGCATGTTTAAATATGTTCCATGCCAGCTGGATGAATGTGATGGGGAGTCTCTGAGCTTGATTCTGGCACTTCCATCCACACATTCATTGCTCATAGTTATGGTCAATGGATCAGGACTTGTGCCATTCAAAGATCCATGAGTGCAGCTGTGATGCTCAGATCTCTTAGATCTCTCACACTAGATCTTTCAGATCCCCTCACACTGGGTCTCTTGGACTCTACCACACTGGGTCTTTCACGTCCCACTGATTGGCACCAAATTATCTGACCACCAGGTTCCACAGGATTCTTCTCCTGTCTTACCTTAAATAGTTTGAGGTTTATTTCCACTCAGAACTATCTCGAGGAATCCAAGCGGATTACAGCAGTAAAACAAGGTACAGTTAAAAGAGAAATGCATTAAAAATTCCAAGATCCCCATCCCTCCCTCTGTCATAAAAACATAATTAAACACTAAAAAGAGATTAAACCAAGAAGAAACATTAAAAACAAAAAACATTAGTGTACAATAAAAATTAAAATGAAATAAAAAATTTTTCAAGCGGAGTCCAGGTAGAGTAAAAGATAAAGATGGAGGATAATGGGAGGGAAAAAAAAGAGGGGGGAGGCAGGTCAACAAGGATGTTCTACTCTGGAAAGGCCTGTCAGAAGAGATCCATCTTAATAGCTTTTTTAAAGGTTTCCAAGGTGGTAATCCGACGGATCTCAATTACATAAATCACTTTAACTTTTATTTAAATGCAAATAGTATCATTCTTGGTAGTTGGTTGTTCAAGTTCCCTCTCTGACTTGCTTCCCACAGAACACACTCCTCTAATATCACTGGACGTCCTTTGTCTTTATCAAATCTTTCCTCCCTTATATAGGAATCTGAATCCTTTGGATTTGGAGGCTGAACCCTAATCTGCACCTTTGGCAGTTCAAACCACTCTTGACACACTCAGCCCCTCTGAATGGCTCCTCTTCCTCTTTATATCCACTCATCAGGCAGGCCCCCACCTTTTTGCCAGCCTGACTCCAATTGGCTGCTTTCAGCATTCCATTTTGTGTATGTATCTGTGTAAGGTACACTGAGCCAGAAAAGAGGACTACAGTGGGAAGAGAGGTTGGGGTATGGGGAAAGGAGAGTAACTGATAGCAATAGTAGAAGAGAACAGCGTGATCTTCAGCTGTGCAGATCGGCTACTCTTCTCTGTACATTATTACTAAATTTATATTTGTTTCTATCTATGATTCACCAGCTGGCAGTTCTGTGAATGCATGTGCAGCCAATCCTACATGGAGCAGACACTGAAGATTATCGCACCGGGGTTAAAACGTTCCCCGGTGCATTCTAACATGCACGTGTGGGGCGCGCACGAAGCATGATGGGAACCCGATGGGGTCCAAAATGCTATTTTACTGCACAGTGGAATGCCACCGCCGCTGCCGCTGAGTGTTCCCATTGCGTTCCCATTGAGTTCCAGGGGACGCCATTTCTGGGGACGCTTTGAAACAGTTCCCAGAAATGGCGTCCCCTGGAACTCAATGGGAACACAATGGGAATGCTCGGCGGTGATGGCAGCATTCTGCTGTGCGGTAAAATAGCATTCTGGGCCCCATAGGGTTCCCATCATGCTCCGTGTGCGCCCCTGCCCATGCACGTTAGAATGCACCGGGGAACGTTTTAACCCCGGTGCGATAATCTTCAATATCTAGTATCAAAGCATTCCCTGTCAGGTTTCCCCAGAAATCATTATTGAGACACAGTTATGATAATTATTTAAAATCTGGATCTTTGGTCTAGCATGAGCATCATGAGCATTTCTTTGCCCCTGTCATTCATGCCAGTTCATAGATTTTTTGTGGGTTTTTCAGGCTATGTGGCTGTGTTCTGGAAGAGTTTATTCCTGATATTTTGCCAGCATCTGTGCTGGCATCTTCAAAGAGTGCTGGCATGGAAGTGAATGTACTGTACACACTTATATATCTACACACACACACACACACACACACACTGTGTGACCCTTGGTTGAGAGTAAGTGATTTACATGTTAATCTGTATGTTGGTCTGTTGCTGAATGGAAAGGTCTCAGGGTGTCTTTTGGTCTACTGTCCATCCCATAGCCTAACAGACTCCCTGGCCGAGCTGACACAGCTGGTCTCGGAGCTGGTGCTGGAGTCTCCCAGGCTTTCTTCTTCTTAAATTAGTGATCCATTATTTGCTGGGAAATGCCCCCCTTGCTGGGTCTTGATTTTGGTGTTTTTCAGGACTGGTATCTAAATTTTGTTTAATTTAAGGATTTCTCCTTTCCTATTGAAGTTGTCTAGGTATTTGTGGATTTCAATGGCTTCTCTGTGCATTCTGAAATTCTGGAACTCACCAACAACTATCAGGTAATATCAGACCAGACAATCAGATGGTAGTGGCTTCAAGATATCTTGGGGGCATATGGTGTCTCAACGCCACGCCTCCCAAGCTGCTGGGAAGCCAGCTTTTAGAACTGGTCTGTGTCAGCCCTATGTTTTTCGGTTGTTTCATTGAGCCAAGGATGGGATTACTTGAATAGAAGAATGAGGCTGAGGAGTAGCCATTTTTACTTAGAAAAAAATTTTGAAGAAAAAAGGCCTATTATAGCATTGTGTCTCAGAGTCACCTGAGTTTGCCCTCGCCTCCGTTTCGTGTGAAATTAGTTTCTTCAGGGCTTTGGGACATTAATGACACTGATCAATTACAACAGATGCCAATGGTCATGTAGTGCAGCACACACACCCCACACACACCCAGTCAGTGCAAGAATCTACAAGTAAGCATCCCTGGGCAGCATGTCTCCATCCTCTATTTAGAAATCTTAATAAGTGAGTGTTAATTATTCTCCAAAGCAGTACTCTGAGACAACTTTTTTGCTTAATAAAGGCAAAATACAGTACTGCATATTAATGTTTTTAAAAGTATATTAATATTACCATATAATATGGTATTATACATGAATAAGCTCTTAGTCTAAAATTTAAAATTGATTGTTTTTCTGTAGTATAGTGATGGTTGATTCAACAGCACAAAAAAACCTTTTGTTTCTGGAACAAATTGCCCTCCCTCTGGGAAAGTGGGCTCTTAACAATAGCATTAGTATAATAAATACTACAACTTCATTGCATAACAGGAAGCTTCAACACAGCACTAAGACTGTGTGGGCACCTCCTTTTATGCATTCTGGTTAAGCCAGATAGCCCCAAACTGGAACTTGCTTGGACCTGCTTCTGCTGCCAAATCAATCAAAATCAAGTGAATTGAGTATCCAATGGACAAGGGATACTTGAAACCAGAATTGGTGGAATGCTTTTGTGGCATATGCCCCCAAAATGAGGGAGTGCCCCAAGATGACAATCAGTAGGTGCATCAATAGGAGTATGCTGTCGAAACTGAGGGAATAAATAGTACCTCTCTATTCTTCTTTGGTCAGGCCCCAACTGGAATACTGTGTCCAGTTCTGGGCACCACAATTAAAAAAAGATGTTGAGAAACTGGAGCATGTCCTGAGGGCAACTAAAATGGTGAAAGACTGGAAATCATGCCCTATGGCAAAAGACTTAGGGAGCTGGTGATGTTTAACCTTGAGAAGAGAAGGTTAAGCGGTGATATGATAGCCCTGTTTAAATATTTGAAGGGATGTCATATTGAGGAGGGAGCAAGCTTGTTTTCTGCTGCTCCAAAGAACAGGACCTGAAAAAATGGATGCACAGGAAAAGAGATTCTACCTCAACATTAGAAGGAACTTCCTGACAGTAATGGCTGTTTGACAGTGGAACACACTTCCTCGGAGTGTGGTAGAGTCTCCCTCCTTGGAAGTCTTTAAATAGAGGCTGGATGGCTATCTGTCAGGTATACTTTGATTGAGAATTCCTGCATGGCAGGGGATTGAACTGGATGGCCCTTGTGCTCTCTTCCAACTCTATGATTCTACACTCAGCCCTCGGTATCCACAGATTCTGCATCCACAGATTTAACCATCCATGGCTTGAAAATATTCCCAAAAAGAAATTCCAAAAATGAAACCTTGATTTTGCCCATTTTATAAATGGGGCACCATTTACTAAATTAGGGTATACAATGGGAATTGAGCATCCACAGATTTTGATATATACAGTGGGCCCTGGAACCAAACCCTAGTGGATACCAAAAGCCCACTGTACCTTTAAATTAGTTGGTCTAAAGCCCTTGTAGGAAACAAAAAAGCTTTTGAGGTTGAAGAACCACCTAGACACCCTTTGTTTGTTTGTAAGACTGGAGATATGCACATAGTATCATCAGAATATAGATTCATTAGGCAAAGTGCAGGAAGTCTTTTTTTTAAATTTTATTAATTTTTTATAATATTTCCATAAACAAATATTTCCCTACATTCTATTACATACTATTACATTTTAACACATTATTTTATATACCCCTCAATGCCCCCCTTCCCCGGAGCCATTTCCATCCTTATATTCCATCCAAAATTTCAGTTCGTCTTCTGGAGGTAATCTTCCATCTTCTTTTCTCAGTACTTTCTCGACAAATTCTTTCCAAATCCCCTCAAAGTCATTTCATTTCCATAGTCCTTTTTTTACTTTCAGCTTACATGTCAGTTTATCATTGATGGCTAATCTCCATACTTCTTTGTATCAATCCTCCACTTCTACATCTATTTTCGTTTTCCAACACCTTGCTATTATTAATCTCACTGCTGTGAGCAAACTTGTTACCAAATCTTTTTTTCTTTCTTCAGTTTTTCTGAATTATATAACGATAACAAAACTATATTCAGTCTTCTATCTATTTTTATATTCATAACATTTTCTATTTCTAATAGCACCTTTTCCCCAAAATTTTGTACATATTTACATTGCCACCACATATGCATATATGACCCTACTTCTGGGCAGCCTCTCCAACAATTTTTTGAATTATTCTTATTAATATTATGTAATCTCACTGGAGTCAGGTAACATTTCCAAATCAACTTATAATAATTTTCTTTTATCCGAACCAATAATTTTTTTCAAATGTCTTTTCCCCCAAATTCTATCCCATTCCTTATCATTTATTTTACATCCTAATTCTTCTTCCCATAATCTCTTTAAAATATTTATTTTTATTTTTCCTCCTTTATTCTTTACATTTTGTAAATTTTACTAGTAATTCCTTTTATGTTCTCATTTGTGAAAAAAAAAAAGGAAGTCTTGCAATCCCAATTAAACCTGGACAAGACAAGCATGCAAGTGGGATTCTGAGGAATAGATTTTTCATTGGTCTGTTTTTTGCTTGATCATGTAGAGTCAGCCTGTAGATTCCTTTTTTAAAAAAGCAACCCTGAGTCCATCAAAGTCTGACATCAATACCAAGAAAGATTCTAGAGTAGATAATTAAACAAAGAGTCTGTGAACATCTAGAAAGCAATTCCATAATCACAAAAAGTCAACATGGGTTTCAGAAAAAGAAGTCATGCCAGACAAACCTGATCTCTTTCTTTGATAAAATTACCAGCTTGGTTGATGAAGGGAATGCTGTGGATATAGTATATCTTGATTTCAGTAAGGCCTTTGACAAAGTTCCCCATGATATTCTTGCAAACAAGCTTGTAAAATGTGGGCTAGACAACATAACTGTTACATGGATTTGTAATTGGTTGACTGGCCGAAGCCAAAGGGTGCTCAACAATGGCTCCTTTTCATCCTGGAGAGAAGTGACCAGTCGGGTCCCACAGGGCTCTGTCCTGGGCCCAGTATTATTCAACATCTCTATCAATGACTTGGAGGACAAAATTGGGGGCATACTTATCAAATTTGCAGATGACACCAAATTAGGGGGATTAGCTAATACCCCAGAGGACAGGATCAAGATTCAAAATGAACTGAACAGACTAGAAAACTGGGCCATAGCTAACAAAATGAAATTCAACATGGAGAAATGTAAGGTACTGCACTTAGGGCGGAAAAACAAAAAGCACAGATATAGGATGGGGGACACCTAGCTGAATAAAACTACGTGTGGAAGGGATCTAGGAGTCCAAGTAGACCATAAGTTGAACATGAGTCAACAATCCGATGCGGCAGCTAACAAGGCCAATGCGATTTTAGGCTGCATCAATAAAAGTATAGTGTCTAGATCAAGGGAAGTAATAGTGCCACTCTATTCTGCCTTAGTCAGGCCCCACCTGGAATATTGTGTCTGGTTCTGGGCACCACAATTCAAAAAGGACATTGAGAAACTGGAGCCTGTCCAAAGGAGGGCAACTAAAATGGTGAAGGGTCTGGAAACCATATCATATGAGGAACGACTTAGGGAGCTGGATATGTTTAGCCTGGAGAAAAGAAGGTTAAGAGGTGATATGATAGCCCTGTTTAAATATTTGAAGGGATGTCATATTGAGGAGGGAGCAAGCTTGTTTTCTGCGGCTCCAGAGACTAGAACACGGAACAATGGATGCAAACTGCAGGAAAAGAGATTCCAGCTCAACATTAGGAGGAACTTCCTGACAGTAAGGGCTGTTCGACAGTGGAACAAACTCCCTCGGAGTGTAGTGGAGTATCCTTCCTTGGAGGTCTTCAAGCAGAGGCTGGATGGCCATCTGTCGGGGATGCTTTGATTGTGATTTCCTGCATGGCAGGGGGTTGGACTGGATGACCCTTGTGGTCTCTTCCAACTCTATGATTCTATGATTCAATGAAATCTGTTTTTATGCTCATATTCAAACATCTCTAAATGTCCTGGGGTACAGCACAATTTTGGATCGTAGACAGGCCACCTGCCGTTCTGCTCAAAGACCCACTAAGGCTTGCTTTGGCTCACTCTTCAGGATCTTTCTTAATACCCTCTCTCTTTTTGCTTTGTAGTTTTTACACATAAAAAGCACACAAAAGAACCAGTAAGTAAAAAGAATTAGCAATAGCAAAAACAAAGCTTAATTCATAGTCGGAATAGTACTGTTGTTGTATGACTTCAAATTGTTTCCAGCTTATGATTACCCTAAACTGAACCTATCATGGGATGGTGGGTGCAAGATTTGTTCAGAGGGGGTAAGAAATGTTGGACCATTGGTGCAGTGGTTCTTATGCAGCTCTTGTGTTTTAACACTTTTTTTTTTTTTTTTACAAATGCTACAGTTATAACATGGGAAATTCCCTTTAGTTTTACTTAACACAACACAGTACATTTGCTGTGTACCAGGATATCTTTTAAGTTTTTCAAGCACTTGTATATGAACAAAGGTTTTTCTAAGATCTCAAAGACTGTCAGGATTTGGGTATCTCTTCTTTTTATAATAATGTTAAAGAGATGTTTAATAGGGATTCTATACATACAAAATACCATGTAAAATTCTCCCAGTAATCCAGGAAAAAGACATGCAACTAATATCCATTAGGGCTCTGACCTCCCCACCCCCCTGTTCTGACTGCAATGAAAAGGGGGAGGGGAATGTTCTACTATTCTACTATTACAGATCCAACTAAATAATCCTACTAAAATGGCTAATTTTACTCATAGATTATTATGTTGTTGGACATCTTCTTGCTCAAAAAGTCCAGAAATGATTTCCCACCTTTCAAAAAAATGTTCAATTGGCTTCTCCTTTAGAATCCACATTTATTTAACCAACTCAGCAGCATCCTCCATTCTCATTGCATCAATCTGTTTACTAGTTTAAGCAAACAATATTCTTGCTGCTGTTTTCATATACCAAATAAGTGGTCCACATTTACTATCCAATAATTTATCCTTAATGCCCATAAAAAACATTTCTCGCAACATTACAAAAGCTACTTTTAATTTTTTTTGGCTTAACATATAAATCTTATATGTTTGACAGCTTATAAATCGATCACATATTAAAAAAGGAAAAAAAAAACCCTTTATCTTAACACCCCAACATTGATTTCAAACATTCTGGGCCATTTTCAGTACCTTATTTGGGGTTAGATACCATCTGTATATCATCATATATAGGTTTTCTTTTAAATTGCATGACAATGTAAATGCTAAATATTAAAAACAACATATTTTGGAATGTATTGTCTTTTTATGTCAATGTACATACCTAGCCACATTTCATACTCTATATGTTTCTTCCCCTTCTTTTTTCTTTTATCTTTCTCATTTCTTTTTCTTTTTAAACATCCAATTATTTTTATATCTCTCCATCAATCTGTCCCAACCTTAGCCCTCTTTAACTGGAGTTTGGTTCTCCATTTGTTTTGGACTTCAGCTCCAAGAAACCCCAGTCAACTTGGCCAACAGCCAGGAATTATGGGAGCTGGAGTCCAAATCATCTGGGTGACCAAAGAATGGGAAGCACTGTTCTATAATCATGTTGGTGCACTCTTGCCACACCCACATCCTGTGTGTGGTGAGCTGCTCAAAAGCAGGGCTGCTTGTGTCCATCTTCATTTTGAAGGAAAGATCACTTGAGACTTTTAGTCAGAGGTTGACCGCTGTACATCTCATGACCATTAGGTCCTGTTGAAAAGACATCAGCCCACCATCAAAATTGTTAACTGCCCTTGAGTCAGTCTAGACCAGTGGTTCCCAAACTGTGTTCCTCTTGGTGCTTTGGACTTCAGCTCCCAACATTCCTAACTGTTGGACAAGCTGGCTGGGGCTTCTGGGAAATGAAGTACAAAACAGCTGGAGGACCAAAGTTCGGGAACCACTGATCTAGGCTCACGGTAACCCTGTAAATGAGACATCTCCCTGTCTTCTACTGCTCTGCTTAACTTTTGCAGACTAATGCCCATTACCTCTTAAATTAAATTTAGCTATCTGGTGTGCAGTCTTCCTCTCTTCTTTCTACCCTCAACCTTTCCTAGCATTATTGTCTTTTCCAGTGAGCCATGCCTTTTCATGATGTGTTCAAAGTACAACAGCCTCAATTTGATCATCATGGCTCCTTCCTTCTACCTGGGCTCCACCCATGCCTCAGCTCCTGGACTTAAGGAGGAGTCTTGTCCCCCCCCCCCCCTTTTCCCATATAGTTTCTATTGTTTTTTAGGATTGAGACAGGGGGTTGAGAATGGGGATTATTTTCTTTTCAATTTTTTTACTCTATTAATTGTTATGTATTTCACTTTGTTAACTTTATTGTTGTTATAATTACATGTATTTTTTTATTGCGATTTGAACCTGTGTTGAGGGACTGGGAAAGGGGTTAATTATGAATTTCATTAGACTGTAATGTTTTTATTTTCTTTGTTTGATTGCTACTGTATTTGTTTACCGATTTTGTTTGCTTAAGGGGATCAGGAAGGGATTATTTTGTATCTTATTGTAATCTTTGTATTGTATTTTCCCACTGCTGTTAGCCACCTGGATTCCCCATGATTGGGCTGGATACAAATAAATTATATTATTAATTATATTAGGATTGTTTCAGGCTTCATCTGTTCAAGGACCCATTTATTTATTTATTTATTTATTTATTTATTTATTTATTTCTATGGTATGCTCAGCACTCTTCTCCAGCACCACTTCTCAAATGAGTTGATTTTTTTATCCACTGTTTTCACTGTCCAGCTCTCACATTCATGCATAGTGATAGTGAATACTGTGCTTGGATGATTCTAACTTTAGTGCTCAGTTCTATATTTAGGATCTTTCTTAACTCTTTCATGGCTGCCCTTCCCATTCCTACTTTTCTCCTTAGCTCTTGATTGCTGTCTCCATTCTGTTCAATGTTTGTTTCAAATCTTTAACTATTTTGCTTTCTTCATAGTCAATATTGAATTTATGTAGTTCCTTTGTGGTCATCATTTGTGTCTCCTTTATGTTCTGAAATAAGTCTGCCTTTGCATTTTCTCCCTTGACTTTTCTTAGTAATTGTTCCAAGTCTATGATATTTTGCAATAGTAATATTGTGCCTTAGACACAACAATCTTAGATTATTGATGTTAATTCCTTCCATCTTCCTTCTTCCAAGTCTAATCCTGCTCAGTTATATGCCTTTACTTTTTAGGATCTTCTTTAGCCCTTTAGCTCTTTCATGGCTGCCCTTCCCATTCCTAGTCTCCTTTCTGAAGGTACAAAAAGACTTTAACTATTTCAATTTTATCATTGTCTAATTTGAATTTCTGTAGGTCCTCCATAGTCATTATTTTTGTTTTCTTTATGTGTGCATATGTAGGAATGTGTGTAAAAGAGTTCAAAATATAATAATGCTCTAGCATTGTTGTTCATGGAACATGTCCATTTATGAGGTTGTTAGCATGACACATGGAATAAAAGTTGTTAGAGCATTAGATGCATAATCGTATCATGTGCTGTATTAGCATGGAAATGCTTTACTAGGTTGCTTTACTTGTTCTAAGTCTGGCCATAATCTGGCCACAATAACACCACAGAGATTTGTTACCCCATCCTCATATTCACATGTTCCCAACTCCAGTCAATTTCCTTGGTGTATAGCTACAATCTTTAATAGAAAAAAAATCTTTCAAAAGGACATTATCAGGACTAGCTTGCTTCACTGAACTCCCCACGTATCATTATCCCTCATCACCTGACCTACACAGCTTTCTCTTGTGCAGCTGCCTATAATGGGCTATTTTTCTCAGCACTGCTCTTGAGACATTGTTATGTTTCACACAGGAAAAAAAATCACACTTCTTGAATCAATACCATTGCCATGGGGACTCCTGCAAAAAAGTCTCCCTGAGTAGATGTCCTCTGGCTAACTAGAATAAAGGGGAGGGAAGGGGGTGTCTTTATAATCTCAGCAAGGTAGCTTGGAAACTGTCCTGCCGGTAAGCATAAAGGCAATAGGGTGCCAGCTACCAACACAAACTGGAACTTGACAGCAGGTAGCAAAATTAAGATGTGGCAAGGCTGCTCATTTGACAGTACACATTATCAAACAAAGAATAGACTGTGTCTGAAGTGAAGTAGTGAACCAGGTTGTCCCTTTAGTGGGATGATAATATCTGCCCTCCTTTCTTTCCTCCACTCCTCTCTAAGAACATAAAATGCTTCCTTACTACTCTTTAATACATTTGGGCAGTTAACAATTCAAGAAAAGTGCTTGATATACTATTGTCAGTGAAAAAGAAATTCAGTAAATCGCAATTCACTGGATACCAGAAAGGAGTAGAAAGCTTACAGTGCCCCTCATTAATACAGTTGAATTCAGTTTCTGATTGGCCTACCTTCTGTATAACTGCATGCCCTGCTTTCAAATTAAGTGTAAGAGCATATTATGTGAGGTTTCTGCTTCCTTTTACTCTTGATGTGTCAATTACCAGGGAAGAATTTGGGCTGTGATGCAAAGGTGGGACTGATGCAAAGCTCCATCTTCATCTCCCTTCATGCAGTTGTTTCATAATTCATACTATGAAGAGTGCTCTGAAAATGTATCAGTGTATTTTGTGCAAAATGCAGCACTTTCTGCACAAAATAGTATTTTAAGCAATCCCCCTCCTTTTTTTTGGCAGAAATGAATTTTTCACCAAAAGACCACCCCCAAAAGTAAAAATAACCAGAAAATGCACAAATACAATTCTCTTGCAAAATTTCTTAGTGGAGTAATTTTGGGGGTATTTATTGTTTCTATAGAGTGAATAAGACAAGATTTACATCCCTACTTCATATGCAAAGGGGAATGTAGTCTTCAGGTTCCTGAAGTTGCTGGTTGGGGACTTCAGCCCAGCATAGTCCTGCCTAAGGGAATAATATGTCTGGGTAAGGGATGGACAAACTGGTACATTCTAGGCCCAGTTTTCTGAGTGGTTATTAATTTTTTTACCCAGTTCCACTTTAATCTGATCTTTTAAAAAAAAATCTTTACAAAACTGTATGTAAATGTGATTGGTTAAAATTATTTTCTTGCAAAACATGTCTTTATAAACAAATTTAACATAAAATATGCATCATTTGATACCTTCATGACTAGAGAACAGATTCAAGAGGGGTTTTTAGTTCAGCCTATTTTTCTGCATAGTTCAGAGGACAAGCCTATCTTCTGAATTTTGTTTTACTTTAAACCTCAAGTTCATCCCAAGCAATCTGCCAATTTTCCTTTTAAAATTTCAAGACAAAACGCTGTGTCCTTGTACTTCATGAACTTTGACTAATTTCTTATGCAGCTCTTTCAGCTCAAAGAGGACCTAGTTGTATCTGCCTGCCATACAAGTCTTAAAAAGAAAGAACATCTCAGAGATGAAAAAAGAGATGACAGTACAAATTCAGGACTTACACAGTTTAACAGGAGTTTTTGTTAGTATTTTATAGATCTTAAAGGCCTGTTACAGACTGCCAAAATAAAGCTGCTTCGGGTCTCTTTGGAGGTATGCTATTTAAATGATGCATGGGTCCTAAGAGTCCGGAGGTCGTGCCAAAGCCACACTCCGTTCCTAAGCACTGGAGTGCAGCTTTTGGTGCAGCTTCCGGATTCTTAGGATGCATGCATCATTTAAACAGCATACCTCCAAAGAGACTCAAAGCAGTTTTATTTTGGCAGTCTGTACAGCCCTGACATCTTATGATTTCAGAAGTTTTGAAACCATGCGGGGGGGGGGGGGGGGGAGGGGGGGGGAGCTTCTTTTTTTTGTACTTTTAAAAAATAAACTAGATATTTTCAGGGGGGAAAATTACAATTTGAGAACCTCTAAATAATAATAATAATAATAATAATAATAATAATAATAAATGATTTATTTATATTCCGTTTTTTTCCTCACGGAATCAAAGCAGATTACAAAAAAAAGGCATCAAATACAAAAAATAAAGCCTCTCCACCAATTGTAGGACAACAAACATAATAAAATAATTATACAAAAGCAGAAATAAATAATAAAAGATACAACACACATAACCCAAAGTACATGACATAGCATAATGCCTAATAAAAATACAAAGTAAAAAATCCAAAATACATAACATGATAATAATTAAGGCATAACATCTAGATGGCAATTCCCAACACTCCCCTGGCAGCAAAATAACAGAAAGGCAATATAATAATGCAGTACAGCAATAATACAGTAACAACAAGAGAATATGGTCTCTTTTACTCCCACAAGCATTATATAATAACAACAAATGCAACTCTAATGGAATGCAGTATGATAATACAATACAACTCTAATACAATACAACATAATACACATAATTCCTATCACCCCTCTTCACATATACAACAAAAACTCTAAATATAACAATGATAAAACATACAATAAATCATTAAAACCATTAGTTAAACAATCAAACCAATCAACTCACCTGAGTCCTCCATTGCCTTTTGAGGCTTTGGGGCGATGTTGGGTGGGGCAAGGCAGTCCTATTTATTATTTTAAGGACATAACATATATTATGTTAAATTTTCTTTGGTATATAATTAAAATTTTGGAATCTTAAAAGTACAGTGCAGTTTATTCAGATAATAGTTATAAATGGAATTTACTTTTTTAAAATTTTATTGTTGGTTACAAATGGAGCTACAAGATTCTGAACTATAAGAAACAGTTGAATTGAAAGGAAACTCTTTGATTTTGCTATTTTGGAGGAGAGAGAGGAAACTGTAAAAAGAGGGGAAACTATAAGACAGAAAATATGAAGTCTTCATTTCCATAAAAAGAACCAAATGGCACTAAAATTGGGAATTGCAATTATGTAGTCCTGTACATAGTGTTGCATGAAAGTGACTGTTAAATAACTTTTAAACTAATTTTCATGGAGTAGGTATATGAACGTCTTGTCTTAAGCATTTTATTTACCATTCTAAAATAAAATATTCCTTAAATCATTTTCTTCACTTTTTCTGGAAACCATTTTTTCCCTAAAAAGCTTTGTTTTTCTTGACCTTTATGTATCTAGTCTTTTACAAGTTAGGCTCTCAAAGCTCTGTGCCTGAATAGTGTAATACCACTGTTTTCACTTTTACTGCATTTTACTTCTTAAAACCAAAAATCTATAGTTTTTCCTATCTTCCTGAATATGACTAAAGCAAGTGGTGGGTTAATTCTTTTTTTTTTTTATGTTTGAAATGAATTTTCTGTGTATCTTATATTAATATGAAGACTTCCCAGTATGATCTTCAGTCTGTTTCTGCTCCATGAAATGCACTGTTACTGTCCTGGCTAAACCTCAAGCTAGGTGTCAGAGGACAATGATTTGGCTGAATCCCAGGTTGATGTACCATTGCTGAGAAGCCCAACTAGGTTTTGAGGCTCTGATGCGCTATAATCCACAAAGCCTGAGCCACAACCCTTGCAGATAACTTTCTATCAGCCAGAGATCATATATAAAGGGATGGGGATGAATCTAGTTAGATTTAAGACTATCTGATTTTGCACGGGTTTTCATGGATTTTAGTATACCTCTTCATATGCATTACTGGTATCCAATCTTCAACTCAAAGATCTTTAACTGCAGCTACATAGTTGTGGGGGTGGGATTACTGTGTGACCCTTCCAAACTTTTAATATTCATTGTTTTAGCTCTATTTTGTTTTAATCTTTATTTTAAGCTTCCTTGGGTCACATATTGGCAGAGATATAAATGAACAAATGAGTCAGTAATACAGAAAGATGCAAATTGTGGTTTTGGCCATAATCCTTCAAATGGCTTTGTGAGATAATACAGGACAATCAGTTGCTCTGTAAGTCTTGAGGTGTTTATCTGAATGTTAGTCATATTGAATTAAACACCCATCTGAGGAGAATTGTTTTATTATGCATGTATCTATTCTGAGAAACAATTTGTAGTGTGCCAAGAAAAACATGGATACACAAAATATCCCTGTACATACTTTTGCTAACAGACTGGAATTTGAGAATGCATTAGTTCCACTGCATCTCTTTTCAATTTTCTTTTGTTTAATGTTCCAGAACAGGTAACTGAAGATCACCGATTGTGTCCAGGGAGAGTTTAATGTTCTGCCAGTGGGTTGTTGTTGTTGTTGTTTGGCAGCAGGACAGAGGAGATGTTGTCATTGTCATTTACCCGGTTGTAAATGAATACTTGTGTTATGGTTGGGGGAGATTTCTGTAAGTAAATAAAGGCCTTCCATTAAGAGTCTGTGAGAAGAAAGTATTGTTTTCCAGAGCTAGTTACAGTTGATCATTGATGTGTTCAGCTGGGAAGTGTGGTTGATAAAGATTATCGCTTGGGAAAATAGTCATGGGTTACATGCAATTTGTATTCATCTCCGATAGACTTTATTGCACTGCTCCATGCCCAGGCAGTAGGCTGTCCATATGCAACCCAGGCTTCTCTGGCAGAATGGTGTTACTGCATGTAACCTGCACCTGATTTTCTGTGCGATAATCTCCAATTAGTGGTGTTTTATCATTCACCAATTTTGGTTTGTCTTGTATTAGATTGTTCCTGGTTGCCAGTCTTATTAGTGTGAGTGTGTTTTAACTTCACTGGGTGATACTGTAATTTCAAAAATACCTGTTATAAAGCCATGAATTTTGAATCCCTGTGTTGTGGATCTGAACAGATGCAGCTGTATCAAAGGGTTTGGCAGGAAACAATAGATTTGGTAACATACTGGGTGGAAGCTGGAAGTATGCAAGTTATGTCTGGCAATCAGTAGGTTTTTGCTAAGGCATGGTGCTTCGATGTCAATTAAATTGTTGCACCATGAGGATCAAAGTCTCTCCAACTCTGTCCCTTTCCAATGGTGCAAGGAGCACAACCAGAAGGAGAGGTGCAAGAGAAGGAGAAGCAAGACAGACTGGGTGTTTACAAAATAGACCCTTTCAGGATTAACACCTTTGAGAAAAGGGAGTGGAGAGGAGCAGGTGTAGCTTGAATGGAAAGACCTGGAGGTTCTCTATTCCCCTCCAGCCATCAACAGAGATCAGGAGCTTTTCAGTGATTTTGCAACTATCAGCTTATCTTGCTGCCTTGCCTCAAGAATATTCACTACAGACAAATCAGAATTGTATTAAAAGACAGACACATTTTTAATATATGGTAGAGCTGAACATTAAACAGAACAAAGAGTGCAAGAAGGATGACCTTGTTTTCATGTACAATTGTACTCCTGGATATTTCTTAAAAGTCCAACTGTCAAGGGGTGGTTCCCACTGGTTGATACGCCAGGATTCAAATCGAATCCAAGGTGAGGCGTTCCTATTGGAAACTGAATTGACTCTAGAACAGTTCTAGAGTAACCCGCAATTGTTCCCACCTAAAATCGAATCGTAAAGCGGTTTATTATTTGATTCGTGTTATCGTCATTTAACGCGGGTTAAAAAAATAGAAGGGTCGAACCTACATTTTTTCCTTGAATCGGGATAGGAATCGGAGCATTTAAATAGGAACGACAGCCTTTGAAATCGGGTTAGCTGGATGAGAGGAGCGGAGCGGATGGGCTGGCTTGGGGGGG
>NC_056523.1:114257262-114274825 GCF_019175285.1 Sceloporus undulatus | reverse complement strand
GTGAGGAAGCACAACTTTCAAATGGTTTACAAACCAACGAAGAAAATCCAGCAAATGCTTCGCTCAGCCAAGGACCAGAGAGACCTTCTCACAACTGCAGGAGTTTACTGCATACCATGCAGCTGCAGAAAAGTCTACATAGGGACCACCAAACACAGTGTGCAAACAAGAATCAAGGAACACGAGAGACACTGCAGACTGGGTCAGCCAGAAAAATCAGCAATAGCCGAACATGCCACAAATCATCCTGGGCCTAAAATACTGTTTGAAAACAGTAAAGTTCTGGACCATGCCAACCACAACCATGTCAGGATGCACAGGGAAGCCATTGAAATCCACAAACATCTGGATAATTTCAACCAGAAAGAAGAAACCCTTAAAGTGAACAGAATTTGGCTACCAGTGCTGAAGAATAGCAAAATAAGGACTCAGCAAATGCAAATGGGAAACCATTCAGAGTCAGGGGCTTTCCCAGCAGATAATTGACCACCAATTAGCAGTCATTAATCCTCGTTTGCATTAGCCTCCCAGGCTGAGGCCGGCCATCAGCACAGAACAATACACATGCAAATCACTCCTGCATTCCCAAGCTCACACAGTATATATACACGCAATTTTTCCAAGCAAAGCATTCTCTGAAGATGCCAGCCACAGATGCTGGTGAAACGTCAGAAAGAAACTGCTAAAACATGGCCACATAGCCCAAAAAACTCACAAAAAACTATGGATGCCGACCATGAAAGCCTTCGACTTTACACTGCTATAGACTTTTTCCTGGTACTGATGTCAAGCTGACTGAGTGGTAATTACCTGAGTCCTCGCACCCCCCTCTTTCAATGATGGTAACATCATTTGCCCTCCTCTAGTTGCCTGGGACCAGTCCTCCAGGAATTCTCAAAAAATTGATAGTGGTTCTGAGATTACCTCTGCCAGATTTTTTTGGCTTTGTTTTTGATACCCTTGGATGTAGTTCCTCTGGCCCGGGAGACTTGAATTCCTTTAGAATAGTCAGGTATTTTGAAACTAGCCTTTACATAGTCCATGCTGCCTTTTCTCTACTGCATCATCTTCTCCATTTCCCACAGGTTGAGCACTGTTCTCTTCTTCAGAAAAGACTGAGGCAAAGAAAGTGTTGAGTAATTCTGACTTTTCTCTGGTCCCTGTTAGCATTCACCAACTTCTCCACACAGTGGCCCTGCCATTTCCTTGTTTTTCCTTTTCCTGTGGACATAACAAAAAAAAAAAAAAACAAAAAAAAAAACACCACCTTTTATTGTTTCTAACAATAAAATCTACAGCAGATTAAAGCTCTGCATAGGCTGGCCCCTCCTTATTTATCTGAGCTTCTTTCCTTTACCTTCCCATTTGCACCCTCTGTTCTGGGAATCAAGGACTGTTGTCCCAGCCAAGGATTTTCTCTTCTCCAGCCCGGATCCACCCCCTTTCACTTGCTGCTCCTCACTCCTGGAACCTCCTTCCCTCCCAAACAACTTTAAAGCTGAGTTAAAGACAATACTATTCAGGGAAGCATTCCCAGACATCAATTGATTGTTATTGTAGGTTTATTTTCATTTGTGACCTGCTATATTTTCTTATTTAATGTTAATATGTATTATACATTTATAGAATGTTCGCCAGAGGCAGCCTTATTTTATTTTAATAATGATAATAATAACTTTTATTTATAGCCCACCTTCTCCGATTTACAAGCACTCTATATAGCTTAATAATAATAATAGTAATAATAATAATAACTTTTGTAGCAAGCCTGAACTAATTTTGTGTTCTAGCTCTTCTGACTTTCTCTCTACATGACCTGGCTATTTAAATTCTTCCTTGGTGATTTTTCCCATTTTCCATTTCTTGTGCATGTATGTCCCTTTTGAGTCTTAACTCAGCTGAACGTTCTTTAGACATCCTTCCTGGTTTCTTTATTTTTCTCCTATTTTTCCTTCTCACTGGAGCTGTTTAAAATTGTTCCTTCAGTGTCTCACTTTTAAGAAACTCCCATCCCTCATGAACCCCCTTCTCTATTAGTATTCCTGATCATCACCAGTATTTCTTTATGTTTACTGAACAAGTAAGCAATTATGAGATAATCTCTGTGGTTGAGGCTACAATTTTTTTCTACCATACAAGGAGAGTATGATGTTTCCATGGCTAAAGTGGGAACTGGGACTTTGATGCTGAAGCTCATCCAAATAAAATTACTTCTTCAGTATTAGAAGCTCCTCTTCATTCACCTTAATGTAAGTTGGCCACATTCCTTTTCTCCTGTTTCAGCATCAAGTGAAAACAATAGTGATTTTCAATGTTTGAAGCCCTAATCATGTATCCCTTCAATACAGGACATGTTTGACTAGATTTTTAAAAATAAAATTAATATTGTTCTTCTTTTTTATCTACAATAATGAAAACAGACAATCACTCAATAATATGCTGCCTTTGCTGAACTGTGACTCTTGATACAAAACTGTCAGGATAACAAAAGTAGCAAAGGTTGGCAAGACAGAGTTGAACTTAATTTTTCCCTCCTACACACATATTGCAGTTTCACTTGCTATCCAATTTACTTTTCTCCTCTTGCAGTAGAAGCTGCATGCTAAAATCACCCAAGGAGATGAGTGTTTCTCTAAACACCTTTGGTCTTTAATTCCATTTCACTGCTTCATGACAAATACATGTAAATAACAAAAGGTAGGCCTCAGTTCAAGGGACATTATACATAGTTCTTTGGAGGGCAGTAGTGTGTGGTGACATTAATAAATCCCAGACCATCTTCTACAGGTGCTGTTCAATTTCTTTTTCTGAGCAGTATAGTTAACTCTGGAGAGGGTTGCTGCAGTATAATACTACCTTTGTCAAATTAGTTAGCTAAGCTGCAAGCTAATGGATAACAAGGGCACTAGGGCAGTCCTTTGACACTCTGGCTGAGAGATGAAAATTACTCATCTTTGCACAGTTTGAGCCTTTTATCCCCAGGGAGATGCTTGAAGGTGATACCAATGCTTGCCCTTCACACTTGTGTGACTGCCTGAGGTTAACAGTAAATTCCACCAGCTACTTCACAAGAGCTTTGTCAGCTTGAATCATACTGAACCATTAGTTTATAAATGATTGTTTTGGTTACCACATGCCCTAGCTCTCAGCCCAGTAATATACACAACAACTTCTTGAAGGACTGCAGTGTTGTGGAATGTCTCCCCCCCTCCTCCCCAGGTTGGCTATTTAAAAGTTTGATACAGAATGGTAAATTAGGAATTCATATATTTATTGTTCAGTCTATCCAGTTTTAAATCCTAAATTAACATGTTTGCTGAAATATTTCAAAAACGTAATGAAACAATAGCAAGTAGCAATAGCAAGTACATTTCTATACCGCTTATCAGTGCACTTAAGTGGTTTATAAAGTGTAAGCTAATTGCCCCCAACAATCTGGGTTCTCATTATAGCGACCTCAGAAGGATGCAAGCCTGAGTTGAGCTTGAGCCCTTTTGCTGGTATTGAACTCGCAACTTTATGGTTTTGAGTGACTGGCTGCAGTACAGGCATTTAACAACTGTGCCACTAGGGCTCCTGAAACAAAACATTTTCTCTCAAGGATAATTGAAATCATGATGTAGGAGTGGGCAAATCCTGCACTCCAGATATTTGGGGTGGTGATTCCCATCTAGCCTCATCATTGCCTATGCTGCTAGGCCTCATTAGTGTGGCCAATGAAATCTGGAGACCCACATTTTCCCAACTCTGTTATAACGCATCACCTTAGAAGGCTGTAGTACTGATTGTCTGGTCTGCGTTAAAAAATACAACCTCTACAGACAAGATGATTCTTCAGCCACAAATCAGTATTCATGAATAGAACAGGTGACAAAACAGGTGGTTGTATCATTATTTCACACATTTCTAGGTGAAATCTTTGAAGCTGGGAGTAAGAATGGTCACTGACCATTCTTGTGTGGGTTTGCTGCCTCACACAAGTTCCCTTGAGTCTTTGTGGGAAAGGGGGAACACACAGTCACTTCCCCTACTCCCAGCATCCTCCCTCATAGCCACCTGCTTGGCTTAACTCTTTGACCAACACACTGGATGATGATGATGATGATGATGATGATGATGATGATGATGATGATGATGACATTATTTATTTATTTATATCCCGCCCTTCTCCCAAAACTGGGACACACAGAGCCTGCCCTGTCCCTCCATCAAGTGATCATTGGCAGCCAGGGCCAGCCAGAAGATGGTCAGGAGCTGCCATCAGAGAAGGAGGAGTTTTCAAAGAATTAGAGGAGCTACTCTCCCAGACCATGGAGTCAGAGGTATAGCTACCTCCTCCTCTGCCTCCTCCTCCTCCTCCTGGTAGCTGAGGCCACAGCAGCTTAATGACACCTGAGTCTCTGCTGCAACCATTGCCAGACATGTTGCCTTTTACCTAGGGCTTCTTCTGACATACTCTCTGAACCTCTTGTTCCCTCCCTCCCACTTGCTGATACTACTGCATTCCTTCACTCCCCCTACAGCTTCCTTTAAGCCCCACTTCTGCTGTCTCTTACAGCAAGGGCAGACTGGCTAAAAAGTTTCAGCATTTTGCCACCTATCAATTTGTATATTACTATTTTCTTCAAAATTCATGGACTTTACAATGGATATAAAAAACCCCCAAAAACAAACCAAAATAACAATACTACCAAGAAAGACAAAAATACATACAACATGGTTCCTTGGAGGTCTTCAAACGGAGGCTGGATGGCCATCTGTTGGAGATGCTTTGACCTGGATTTCCTGCATGGCAAGGGGGTGGACTGGATGGCCTTTGCGGTCTCTTCCAGCTCTATGATTCTATAATTCTATGGTGGAGTTGTAGTCCTCCTTCCAGACTGCCAGACATTGTCAGCCCTGGGGGTAAAACACACTTGGGTCCCCTGCTGGATGAACAATGTTCTGTGGGGACATTGGCTGATTTTGCTGATTTTTCCTAACTTCATACTGACTTTTCATTAGGTCATTTGTGGATAGCAGCACTGGGATCTGCAGCACATCATAGATATCTTTGCTTCAGATGTAGATCTTTCTTCTCCCACACCTAGCTGCTACATTCCGTTTTGCAGCTTAAAGGTCATTGTTGTTGTTTTGTTGTTATCAGATATTCGTTTCTCATGCTTATGTGCTTCTGTATTGCATGCAGTAGATAATATTATCAGTTACCAAATACCAATATTACCAAAACAGAAATTAAAAACAAGACTTACAATACATGTCCTGAATTTCAACAAAAATGTCTGACTATACAGGTAGACTGTTGTGTTCAACATTCATATCTGCTTGCTAGCTAAAATAGAATTACTCTGTAGAAAATCTGTTTTAATAGCCATCTGCTTCAAACCAATACAATACAAAATCTCTTCTCTCTCATTTCTGCTCAACCCATAATTTGGGAAGAAAACATTGCAAATGCCAAAGTCCTATGGTTGAATTTTCTCTGTCTACTTTTGAGAGTGTGGATTTCAGTAATATTATTAGATTGGCTGCTGAGTTTACTGACAAGCAGCTGCTCTCCTTAAATTTATGAGACTGCCATCCAAAAAATAAGAGCATTACTCACTTGAGACATCTCATGGATCAGGACAGGATTTTGAAAGCTCATTCTTCCAACTGTCTTTTAGGTTAATTACAAGCCCTGTGTCTAAAGCCTGTAAGGACTAATGCAATGACAAGAAGGAATAACAGTCAACAATATTTAATTCCAGATCTACAACTGTAAGCAGTAGTCCACACATTTGCTAGATGAAAAGCATTTAGTGTACTTACTATATGAACTTCCAATTTCTTACTTGAATATATTCCAAGCCAGCTTGGAAAGGTAGTATATCAGACTCCTCAGTGGCCTTATACTGCAGAGACACTGGGTTCTGTGACAGACAATGCAATGAAGCCAATGGTGTTGGTGTTGATTCCCAACTCACTGGAGTGGTAAATCCATTCCAAGTTTTAAAATGTAAATTTTAAACAAAGTTCTTTTTTGCCTTTTCTCTCTGAATGATCTCATTGATCACCTAATCAGATATCCTGGGATATCTTTCCCTTCAGACTCTTGGACAAAGAGAATATCACAGATGTTGACAAACTGAAAGAAGCAAAATGGAACATAGGCGGGTTATAGACCGCCCATTTGGGGCGGGCTGCACCCGCCCCTTTCCCCGGTGTATCGGGGCCTTAGTGGCCAGAACGGCAGCCGCTGAGGCTCCAATCCGCCACTTTTCAGGCTGCGGGGAAGCAGCAAAACGCCGCTTCCCCACAGCCTGAAAAGGGGTGTCCCTGGGGCTTCAAGCCCCAAGGACACCCCGCAGCGGCGGGGAGAAGGAGAAAGGGGCCGCTTGGCCCCTTTCTCCATTGCTTCGCTGGGCGCAGCAGTCTGAAGGCTGCGCCCAGCGAAGCAAAGCGCCGCCGCAAACCAGGAAGGAGCTCCAAAACGGAGGTCCTTCCTGGTCCGTGGAAAGGGCTCCCTAGGCGCCCTGGCGCGGAGTGAGGACGTCACGGCCACGCCGCCCCATGTAGAGGCGGCGCGGCCATGACGTCATCATGACAGCGGCCATCTGGAACGGCCGCCGTCATTTTTTACGTGCGGAGCGCATATTAGGGTTAGGGAGGTGAGGAAGCACCGCACCTCCTTAACCCTAGTACGCACTCCGCGTGTACTATAATGGCGGTTTGAAACCCGTCATAAAATATTAGGACCTCATTAATTAGAGAAGAGGAATGAGGTCTTCAGAATGCATCCTGTATTATAATACTGTATAGAGAATCAATAGTGACTCTCTACAGAAGGCATAATTTTTTCCCAAGATGTTCTGTGCTCCTAAAGTAAATGGACTGCACAGAGGATTGCTCAGGTTTTAACCTAGTCCAACATGTTTCTTTAATTTCCATTCTCAGTTAAATTACTTACAAGATATGCTTCCACAAACCATTTGTTACTTCTCCATCAGTGGGGGGGAAACCACAACAACTGGTGGTAAAGACAAAAAGTCACTACCAGCCACACTGACAGATTTCTCTTTCTGAGTAATGAAGAAACATACAAGCATAAGCCAAAGGGGGGTGGGGAAAGAAACTTATCTTGTAGTTTAAGTTACAGATGGCTGTGGAATGGCCCTCTGTTAGAACGCTAATTTGCTTTACAAATGCCTCTCTGCTATAGACAGCTATCAGACACTCACATAAATGGCATGTGCAAATCCTTTGGTTTAGTTCCTCTCCATGCATTGTTGGGAAACCCCAGTTATCTGGAGGAAGCTTAACTGTCCCCTAATGAGCTCTTATTTTCCAACTGTGTTGAATGGGAAGAATAGTTATATCCAGACGCATAAGTATTTGCCTTTTTTTCAAAAGCTAGAATAAAACTTTATTTTAGACATAATATATTATGTATTATACAGAATTCAGAAACATAGCCATGTTAGTCTGCACTATCAGTATGCTAAGGGATCATGTAGCACCCCTGAGACCAACTAAAGTTGTAGCATAAACCTTTGCAGACCTATTCTAGCTCCTCAGTAGCATCTGAGGAAGACCAGGTTTACAAAAGCTTATGCCACAACTTCTTCTACAAAATTTCAAAGGTGCCACAAGATATGTGTGTGTGTGTATGTGTGTGTGTGTGTGTGTGAAATTTAAAAAGGGGTTTTAGAAAAAATACATTAAAACACATCAACAAAAAACATTTAACAATCATTTCATTTTTATACAACATAAAACATAGCAGTACAATAAAAACATACTTTAAAAAAAATATATTAATACATTCTAAACAAAATATGACAACAAACGGTACACCAAAACAATAATAAATAAAAACGTCAGAGACAATAAACCCCTCAAATATGGTTATATCATTGAACAATAATCCAAATAATGCCCTGAAAATTATAGGCAAAATGTGCATTCAGGGATCTTGAAAGACATGTTTCTATAAAAATTTAACTAAAATTCGGGAATGTCTAGAGACCAAATACTGATAGATATATTCAATAAGTGAGCACCAAATCTTATGAAAAGTCAATCCAGAGTGTTAGGACTTTATCGGACACATTTTTTCCATGTTATGGGCACGGAAAGGGGCTGCTCGGGGCTGCACAAGGCAGAGGAAAAAAACACATTTTATCGCGCACCAAAGTGTCCTCAAAATGGCCCCATTCCGTCGCCCGATGCCAAGCCATTCCCATTCAGTGCTGAGGAGTGTCATTTTGCTCAGACGGAAGATTTCCATTCAAGCCAAAGGACTTTTCAGGATTACCTGCTTGATCAAAAGAGTACAATTTAACATAAAAATTACAGCAGTCTTCCAAAATTTTAAATTGAATAGTATAAATTTTACCCCCTGAAGAATGAATGCATGGGGTTAACTTCCTCTCTTCCTCCTCCTCCTTCTCCTCCTTCTTTTTTTTTTTACTATTCTTGTCATTAGTTTACAATTCTTATTACCGAACTCATAGAACCTGGCTTTTGTGTGAAATATCAATCTCTTCCAAAAGAGGCTTTTTCTGACAAAAATACTTCTAAGATATTTGAAAGATTAAAGGGAGACTATATTAGCCCTTAAGACATTTACTAAGAATAATGCTCTTCAGAACCTTTTCTCTATTAAACTTATATATGTATATATATAGTTGCCTTGTTAAGAATAACCCCCCTCCATGCTAGTGCACTGTATATTAGCAATGTGCTTTTAAAGGATTTACTTGCATTCATCAAGAAAGTGGCTATGGCAACCATACAGTGTGCTAAAACATCGGAAACACCATCCCACTGTGGTAATGTCTTGTTAAGAGTTTTAGAACCATCTAGAGGAGACAGAAAAGTGAGATGTATTTTATCCATGTGTCTGACCCTTTTCTCATAAAATGAAACTGGCTGTTAACTATTTTTGTTTTTACCATAGATGGAATGATTGTGGTGCATGAAACCATCATCCCTCCTTCTGTGCTGTATTCAAATAATGCTCTCACACCACAGATTTACTTCTGGATAGGAGCAGTACCTGTGCAATCTGCCCTGAGCATTTTTTGGGGGGAAGTAGTGCCATTGGGAAGATTAAATATGATCCAGTGCAATTTTGGATGCTGATGCATCTTATGACAGCCTTATCACATGAGAAAAGAAAGCCCAAATGGAGCAGGATAATAGTGGATTTCTCTGTGTGTTTTTGGATGTTGTTGTAGCACTTAAGTTCTCTACCCAAGGGAGATGGTCGTTAAAAGTATGCCTTTCGTCACACTGATTTTTCCAGTCCAACAAAAGTCACTACTCTTCCACTCAGTTTCAACTTTCTTTTCTCATGTGAGAATGGTCTTAGCAATGACTTCTGTGATTAGATTATATTCTGTAGAGATAACTGGGAACATATGAGGAACATATAAGTGATGGGTTGCTGACTGTATTTCTTTTCCTTTTTTAGTCTCTTAAGTTTCTTGTTTTTTGTTTTTTTTAAAAAAAGCAAGATATGTGTTTCAAATAAATACACAAACACTAATGCAGAATATTGGAAAGATCAGTTCCAGGACAGGGGTTAGAACCATCTGGTCCTCCAGATGTAGCAGGATTTCCCAGCTGCCCATGTCAGCATAACCAACAGTGATGGAACATAAGAGTTGTCAGCTAACAAAATGTGGAAGATCCATAATTTCCTTGTGCCTGGTTTACAATTCCCAAAGACATATGTTTGTAAGAACTACTAGTGGCCATTCTGGCAAACCTTTAAACATTTACAGAGAAAGTCAGCGCTGACATTCATCTGACTTAACAGGGCATGACAACTCAGTTAATGGCATTATTTTTTGAACTAGAGAACTAAATCTTCAAAGCCATGCTTTTCTTCTACATACCAATTGTCTGCTCAGAACCCCAAGGCAGGATGTATCGTAAAAACTTCTCAGTGTTAATTGAAATCGAGTTCATAATTATTAGGTCAGCTTGGCCCAGTCAAAAGTGATTTAATATTCCATTTTATATTATCTTGTTTTCTGTAGCCAAGAGAGAGAGAGCATTAGTCAAATGTTAAGCATATGTCAGTAATTTATTAAAAAGTAGGTTATATAATAAGATGTTTTACATTGTCTAGTGGAAGAACAAATATGCAATTTACTCCGAAGCATGATGAAACTCGCTTTATTTTTTCTGATCTAGGAATGGTCTCCCGTCTAGGATAGAAATGAATTTGCAGAAATCCAGATTGTAATGTGTAATACTAAAATTCAAACGTTTGTTTAAAAATGTTGACCTACTAGTGAGTAGTATTGTGCTTTCTGTTTTTAAAATGTTGACCTGAACAGATAGGTATACATAATACTGTGATTCCTGGAGTCTTATCATTTATAATTGGTACTTTTCTAGATCTCAGTCAAACAAGAGTTGCATAGGGATGGAGAAAAGAAACAATCCCATGAAGTTAGGGAGATGTTGATAAAGACAGTCTTTCTCAGTATGAGGGATAGCTTGTCAGAGATTTTTCAGTTTCTGTAGGAGTTTTCACCTCCAGTATGAGATCAAGACACTGAGCCCTTTTGGGGAGGAGGGTTGTCATAGTAATTTGTGCAAAAGAAAACCTCTATAATGTGAAAAAATGTTTCAAGCACAATGTTAAATGATAGTTTGGGGGTGGGTATAGGGTATAAGGATTGCTATTTTTGGATTTTATTGTAACTTTGATGTATTTTACTGTTGTAACCTGCCCGGATTCTCTGTGATAGGGTGGGCTAGAAATACATCTTTATTATTATTAATATTATTGTTATTAGTTACTGAGAAACAGGTGAGTGTTTTTGGAATTATACCATTGTTTTAACATATTTAATCCTATGGAGATTTTTTGGGGCAGGTGGTGCAGTAGGTCTCTTGGGAATTAACAAGCTCATGACTCATGAGAAAAGACAATACAGTCGCGCCTCGCCATACGCTGCCTTTTTATAGGCGGCTTTGAGCATAGGCGCTCAAAGCTGCTGGCGAGCGCGGGGCAGAAGGGACAGCACGTCCCATTCAATTGAATGGGCACGTGCGCCCGTTGCGCCCCACGCACGCCTGCGCCTCCGCGCCACCGTGCACAAGTCCCATTGTTTCCAATGGGGCTCGAGCATAGGCGGAATTCGCCTTACGCGGAGGGATCCGGAACGGATCCCCTGCGTAAGGCGAGGACCCACTGTAATGCCTGGAAAGGTAGAAGGGAGGAGGAAAAGAAGATTATATTCCAGAAGGATCAACTCAATCCGGGAAGCCATGGCCCTGTGTCTCAAAGATCAGAGCTATGAATAGGGGTGGCTGAGGATAGGGGTGACTTGGAAGACTCTCATTCATAGGGTCACCATAAATTGAAGTCAACTTGATGGCAGTTAACAACAAAAACTAAATATCTGCAACCATGAGAGATTTGTGTTTCTGCTAAAACTATAGTTTTTTGTGTGGCCATGTTCTTGAAGAGTTTATTCCTGATGTTTCACCAGCATCTGTGGCTGGCATCTTCAGAGAATGCTGGCATGGAAAAGAGTTGGGTATATATATATATATATATGTGTGTGTGTGTGTGTGTGTGTGTGTGTGTGTGTGTGTGACCCTGGGTAAGGAGGAGCGATTTCCATGTTAATGTGTGTATTGTTGTGTTGTTGATGGAAGGGCCTCAGGGTGGGAGGATATGTAAAATAGTGTCTGCTAATTGGTGATCATTGTCTGCTAGGAAAGCCCCTGACCCTGGGTGGTTTCTCATTTGCATTTGCTTAGTCCTCCTTTTGCTATTTTTCATAGCTAAACTTTGTTCAATTTAAGGGTTTCTTCCTTCTGGTTGAAATTATCCAGATGTTTAATCGGCCGTTCTCTCTGCTAAATGTAAACTATAAGATCTTTTCTTCCATCATAGCAGAGAGACTCAAAGGAATTTTGAGCAGAATAATACATGAATATCAAAGCAGCTTCCTACCCAAAAGGTCCTTAAAAGACAACATAAGAGTGACAATTGATATAATTGAATATTTCGAACATCATAATGAGAAAAAAATGACTATGATATTACTCAATGCAGAAAAGGCATTTGACAGGGTGAGCTGGCATTTCTTGTTGGAAACCATCAAAAGAATGAAAACTGGAGAGAACTTCCTAAATTGGATTGAGGCTATCTATAAAGAACAGAAAGCTCAAATAATCATTAATGAAGAAAGAACACCAAACATCTATACTGAAAGAGGTACCAGACAAGGGTGTCCTCTTTCACCCTTGTTATTTATAATTGCACTAGAAATCCTAAATACTCAAATAAGAAACAACCAAGCGACAAAAGGAGTTCAAAGTAAATATTGTTGTTTCAAACTAAGAGCTTTTGCAGACAACATCATTCTTTATTTGGAAGAGCCAAAGTCTTCTATAGAATGCATTAGAGAGATCTTGCAAGAGTATGGA
The DNA here is from genome assembly GCF_019175285.1 of Sceloporus undulatus. Classification (NCBI taxonomy): domain Eukaryota; kingdom Metazoa; phylum Chordata; class Lepidosauria; order Squamata; family Phrynosomatidae; genus Sceloporus; species Sceloporus undulatus. Next base: position 114,262,384 of record NC_056523.1, on the reverse strand, counting down.
AGAGTATCAGGATTTAAAGTCAATCATGAAAAGAACTCAATGTTGACTAAAAATAAATCACAGAAGGAAGATGAGGAACTTCAGGTGTTGTCGGGTTTCAAAGGAGAAAAAAAATAAGAAACTTGGGTCTATATCTGACGAAAAGGAATATAGACCTATTCCACAATAACTATTTGAAAAAAATGGGAAGAAATACAAGGAGACTTGGAAAAATGGTCTAAAGTACAACTCTCCTTTCTTGGCAAAGCTGCTGTCATTAAGATGAATGTCTTACCTAGATTTATGTTCCTCTTTCAAAATCTACCGATTGTCTTGCATATACGTTATTTTGATTATTGGCAAAAAGAACTCTCAAATTTTTTATGGTCAGGAAAGCAAGCAAGAATTAAATGGAAAATCTTAATTGAAAACTTTGCATGGGGAGGATGTGCCTTACCTAATTTAAAACTTTATTTTTTTGCAGCTTGCTTATACAGGTATTGGTTAGAGGACTGGATAAGACTAGAGAATGGGAGAATATTATGTATTAAATAATTTAATAAAGTATTAAATTAAGATTTGGTTTTCACACTTTTCTTTGGTATGAGAAACGTAAGGAAAACTCTGACTTCTCCCATCATTTTGTTAGGAACACATTACTGACCTCATGGTTGAGAATTAAAAATTTATTCTACAGTACGCTACCCTTGTGGGTTTCCTCACAAGAAGCTTTCTTTCAACAAACTAAATTGAACCAGGAAGCTAACTATCAGTCATACAAATCTTTTTTGGAATGTGGAAAAGATATCAGATTAAAATCATTTCAACAAATGAAGTCGGAAAAGGTAATTCATGATTGGTTCTCATAAAGACAAATAATGGAACGGTTTAAAACAGATAGTAAAAATATTGGAATAAGTGCGACCAAAACAGAACTAGACGAAATCGTATTTGATAAAGGCAAGAAACAACTTTCGAAATACTATAAGATTTTACAAAAAAAGAGACTTAGAAAATGAAACAATAAAACATGTTATGGTGAAGTGGTCACAAGATGTCGGTAAGATCATGGAGTTGGAGAAATGGGGGAAAGACTGGCAGAACTCTAGTAACTTCACACTCTGCCAGAGCTACAAAGAAAATGTCCTGAAAATGTTACACCACTGGCACATTTCTCCCCACAAAATCAACTTGATCTATAAAAAGCGTGACATGGCATGCTGGAAGTGCCATAAATTTGATGCAATTTTTCCCCCCATCTGTGGTGGAAGTGTAAGGAAGCAGGAAGGTTTTGGGGGAAAATCCATTTACCAATATCTGAGATCTTGAAAGAGAAAATCCCTTTTGATTCACTTTTATTCTTACTTAATATGACCTAGATAAAGAGATTGAAAAGAAATATAAGTGTATTGTGTTATATATGGTTACCTCTGCTAGGATTATTTTTGCAAAATCATGGAAAAGACCAGAAATACCAACAGTAGAAGAGTGGTTGATGAAACTTTATGAGGCAATGGAGATGGATTTATTGATGGCTCTGATGAAAGGAAAAACAAAAGAAAAAAATAGAAGAAGATTGGTCCTGTGTTATAAAATATAGCGAGGGGAAATAAACAACTACAATTTAAAAAAAAGACATTTAAGTATTTTGTTCACAATTTTGTTAAGCATAAAGTAGAGTTTTCTATTATAACATATTAGGCTAAAGGAAACATATTTGAAGGTAGAAGCTGTTATACTATATGGAAAATGAAGTATGCTGGTAACAAGAGGTCAGAGAAGTTACCTCGGAAGCAAAGTTAATATTTTGGTTAATAATACACAAAACAACATTTTATGTAATTTCTTCCTCTTTAGGTATTTTTTGGTATTTTTTTATAACCTATTGACTGTGTAATGTCACATATTGTCTACTTAGTTATTTGTGTTTGTGTGTTTGATATGTTCTCTTTTTTGTATGACCTTTGGCTCTAATTAAAAAAAAGAAATAATCCAGATGTTTATGGATTTCAATGGCTTCCCTTTGCATTCTGATCTGATACTTGTTGGCATGCTCCAGAATTTCAGTGTTATCAAACAGTATTTTGTACCCAGGATGGTTGATAACATGTTCTGCTACTGATGATTTTTCAGGCTGACTCAGTCTGTAGTGTCTCTTGTTTTCTTTGATTTGTATTTGTACACTGCATTTGGTCATCCCTATCCACAGCTGCATGGATATGCGGTAGACTCCTGCGGCTGTGAGAGGGTCTCTCTTGTCCTTCGCTGAACGCAGCACTTGCTGTATTTTCTTGATTGGTTTGTAAACCTTTTGGAGGTTGTGTTTTCTCACTAGTTTCCCTATTCTGTCTGTGACTCCTTTAATTTATGGTAAAAATACCTTCCCTTTGGGTAGTTACTTGTCTTCACTCCTCTGGGTTTTTCTGGGTCTTGCAGCCTTTCTGATGTTTGAGCTGGAATAACCATTAGCCTGTAGAGCCCGGTCTAGGTGCTTTAAGTCATCTTCCAAGAAGAGGGGTTAACAGATCAGTTTTGCCCAGTCTATGAGTGTTTTTATTGTGCTTCTTTTTGGCCCTGGGTAATGGTTTGAGTTCTTGTGCAGGCATCTGTCTCTGTGTGTTGGTTTTCTGTACACTGTGTGATTTCTGGGTCCATATTGAGGTCCTTGATGGTTTTTCTTTCTTTTTTGGTAATGTTGCATGGAGGTGGCTTTGCCTTGAACAGAATCCTGGCTGTTTTTCCTCTTATCTCTTCTGCCTCCTCCTCTGGGAGATGGTGGAGGGCGGATACTGTTGTCCAGCATCAGTAATTCAATTAAAGGCCATTAATCTGTTTAATCAGTTGTGACTAGTGCTTTTATTTGAGAGTGGTATTGAATCTTCTCTGGGTTTCAGTCTAAACTTTACAAGACCTATCCAAGGGGCTGAATGCTGGGGAGAACAGATTCACCGATGCACGGTTACTGACATCATTGTCTTTAGTACTTCACTGTCAACTGCACAAACACCCTCCACCTTTCCTTTCCATACTAATATAGACATTAAGCATGGGAATTAGTGCAACTCATGGGATCACAACTGTGGTGAATTCTTCGGTGAGTTGCAGATCGTTGGATAGCGCTGTATCTGAATTCCTGGGTGCGTTGGAGACTGATGGGAGTATGGGAAGCTTTTGTTTAGCATATCACTAAGTATGCTCCAAGGATACACATGCATTAAAATACTAGCTGGGCATTCTTTGTAACAGTGAACAGTGACCAAATTATCAATGGGGAATTTAATTAGCTCAAGGTCACGAGAGGAGGCCTGTTACCACACCTCAGGGATCGCCCCTTCGATCTTTATACCAGGAACTAGAAATCCAGAAATGAGGCAAAGGCTCTAAGTACAATCAATGTCTCTTTTATTGGAAACAAGGATTCAAACATACAGGCACATACGCTCACACATTCATACAAGACTCAGGAAATAACGTAGTAAATGTAGAATAGATATTAGGCTTGCTAATGGAAATACTCACCTTATGTAGAAGTTCTATCTTCCAATTTGTGTGTGTGGGTTTGCAGGTCTGGTTAAGCAGACAAGTCAGAGAGAAAAAAACTGACCTTTTAACTCTTGGCTGCCAGCAGTGAATGACTGGCCCCAGCAAGTGTCTGACTGGCCCCAGCGAGTGGCGGACTGGCAGCAGCGAGTGGCTGGCCGCAGCCCCTCTCTAAATTTAGGAGACCTTTTTAAGGTTTTAACAAGGTCTCTAGACAAAGGGTAATCAAAGGAAACTGAAGTGTATTTCACATCCTAACCAAATGTTTTGATCTAACCCAAATGTTTCTGCCAGAGTAGGGACCTGAATGGCTACAAATGCCATTCCTTTGATTCAGATGGTTCCCCCTCAATCACAAAGAGAGACACTTCCTTAAGACATTTGATAGCATCTTTCCTGATAGTACTTAGCAGCTCCTTGCATAATCTCATCCAAGCTGGGAAAGGAAATTCGTTTACATATCAAAAACTCATGGCTTCCCTTGTTTCAGTGGGAGATCACATGCTAGGGCCATTTGGCTACTCAGGTCAAGATGCACTTTTTGATATCAAGATGCAGGTCAGAGATTATCATTTAGATATATTAAAAAAGGTGTAGATCAATGCCTATCAATTTGTAGATCAATGCCTAACAATTCGTAGGTCAATGCCTATCATCTTTACCTTGCTATAGGTGAATCCTTATTTAACACAGATTTGATAATTGGCGGCAGTTCTTAAATAAACGTAATGAAAATCATGCAGGCAGATCCTTTTTTGCTTGCAGGATCCTGGGACTACAATTAACATTGTTATGGATGAGAAGCTATGATGAGTATTGGATTGTTTCTCTAAATATATAAAATGGCTGATGAAGGAGAAAATATTGAATGCGTCCCTAGTCTTTTAGTTCCAGATTGCCTGTGTAAATATGCTTTGGCCAATCCAAGATTTCTTTGTATTGCTATGTGCTTCACTTTCCTTGAAACGTTCAAAATATTTAAAATATATCTGATGCTAATTTTTGGAAATAACCTTTAAAACCTGATCCACCTCCATTTTAAATGAAATGTTAGTTCTTCTTCATTTGGACTGAAAAAAAAGACACAGAGCTTGGAGCATCAGGTTTGAAAATGAATTTGTCAATGTTAAATGATATCACCATGGCGGGCATCAAGAGGCTGCTTCCTCTTCCTCTTCTTCCTCTGCCTTTTCCAACCACTTCCACTGCCACCACCACTGCCTCCTCCTCCTCCTCCTCCTCCTCCTCCTCTTCTTCCTCCCTTCTGTTCCTCTTCCCATGTACTCTTCCTGTTCCTCCTCTGCCCTTTCCTGCCGCCTCTGCCACCACCACTGCCTCTTCCTCCTCTTTCCTCCCCTCTTTCTCTTCTTACTCCCTCCTCTTCCACCTCCTCCTCCTACCTCCTCCTCTTCCTTTTCCCACTTCCTCCTCCTCCCTCCTCTTCCTCCTCCCCTGCGTTTTCCCATCACCTGTCCAACCCCCCTCCCCCAATATGGACTTAACTCCACAGATGCTGCAATCTGTGGATGGCAAGTCCATGGATATCAAGGGCCTACTGTACAGTATTATGCATCTCACCCAATCCATTGGGGAGAGAGGTAAG